>NC_053023.1:709903588-710152463 GCF_003073215.2 Triticum urartu
AGATAGTTCTGTTGTAAGTCTTGCTGGGTACATTTGTACTCACGTTTGCTTATTTTATGTTTTGCAAAGAGACTTCAGTCTCGCTAGTAGTTTCGCGTGGACTTCAATGTTTAGCTTGATACCTCAGCTACGATCTTGTGCCCTCAGCAGGATCTGGTAGATAGTTAGGCTTCTTAGCCTTTTTCATTTGTAGATGTCTATACTCAGACATGTTAAGCTTCCGCATGTGCTTTGACTTGTATGCTCTGAATGTTGGGTCATGAGACCCATGTTTGTAATATCTCGCTCCTCGGAGCCTAATGAATAAATACATGAGTCGTAGAGTTATGCTGTGATGCCATGTTGTATTTACGCATATCGAGCATATTGTGTGTATGATTGAAATGCTTGGTATGTGTGGGATCCGACGACCTAGTTGTTTATCATTGGTAGCCTCTCTTATGGGAAAATGTAGTCTTGTGCTTCCATGAGCCATAGTAGTCCACTACAGCCCGGTTCACCGGAGTCCTGCTAGCCCAGCACTACTGCTCCGGAACACTTGACTGGCCGGCATGTGATTCACTTTGTTCCTGTGTCTGTCCCTTCGGGGAAATGTCACGCGGTGACATCCGGAGTCCTGCCTAGCCTGCTACAGCCCGGTTCACCGGAGTCCTGTTAGCCCAGTGCTATAGCCCGGATTTGCATGCTGCTGACCGACATGCTCGATGTTGATTCATGTATGCCTGTCCCTGTAAGTTAGTGCCACTTTGGTTTCATGACTAGTCATGTCGGCCCGGGTTCTCTGTCATATGGATGCTAGCGACACTATCATATACGTGAGCCAAAAGGCGCAAACGGTCCCGGGGCATGGTAAGGCGACACCCGTGGGAATACCGTGCGTGAGGCCGCAAAGTGATATGAGGTGTTACCGGCTAGATCGATGTGACTTAGAATCGGGGTCCTGACACCTCTTCCTCCCCCCCCCCCCCCCCCTCCATCCTTCCTCCCCCCTCCTCTACCTCCCTCCCTCCTTCCTCCCCCTCATCTCCTCTACCTCCTTCCTCCCCTCCTCCCTCCCTCCCTCCCTCCTTCCTCCCCCTCCTCTCCCTCCCTCCATCCTTCCCCCCTCCTTCTCCCTCCCTCCCTCCATCCCTTCTCTGTTCTTGTTCTTGTAAATGTAGGTAATTTGAATGTAGGTATACAAATTTAGTAACAAAATTTTTAGGTCTTTTGAATAGAAAGTTTAGTAATAGAAATTGTTTAGGTATACAAAATTTTCAATATAGAAATGTATCGCAATGCCATGCCATATGAGAAATTTTGTAATAGAAATTTTTAGTAAGAAAATTTAGGTATGGAAATTTTTAGTAAGAAACATTAGTTATACTTAACCAAATGAAATATTCGGGTTATAAGATATATTGAATTTTTTGTAAATGTAGGTCTTTTGAATCAGCATAATAATGTTTAGTTGATAGCTTATAGGGTTTATATTTTGTTTTTGCAGAAATGAAGGTGCCCCTGCATCATCCCCGTCGTCGTCCCCGTAACCGACCCCCTTCAACCTTGAGGTGAGAGCAGCCAAATCCCCATGTAGTTGATGTCGATGATGATGATGTAGCCAAATAGGATATGTGCTTTCCCAAGTGGCCTATGTTTGCAGGGAACACCTCAGAGTGGCCTATGTTTTGCCGGAGTGTTGATTAATTTCCATTCCGACAAATTTCAGGCCCTCGATATGTCCTTTTTAGCAAAGGTCATGCTGGATTTTTTCGTGAATTTTAGCATGGCTTGTGCTAGAATGTAGGAAATATTGAGTGCCTTGGATTTGCCGGAAAGAGCATTAAACGACATTTTGGTTTGACTTTAAGTCTGTTGGGACTCCATACATGACAGTGAAAAAATAGTGAGGGAGTGTCCACCATATATGAGAAAAGAAAAATGACGACTGTTGTCATGAGGGTCGCTCTTCCCCTTCTTTCTCGTGCTAGACCTTTTGGTAATGCACGGGAAGGAAGAGAAGAGCGACCATCACCGACGGTCGCAAATGTCAGAGATGAAGAAGAATCCCGACTGTTGTCGTGGGGGTCGCTTCTCCTTCATTCCCGTGTGCTAGACAATTTGGTGTAATGCACTCGGGGATGAAGGGAGGAGCGACCATCACCGACGGTCGAAAATATCAGAGAGGGAGTGCCCACCATATACACCATGTGAGATGAGAGTTTTCAACAAAAGTCTCGACAGACTGAAAGTCAACCCGTGATGAATATTAATGATCAAATTAAGTTTTTGCAGTACATATATTCAAATTCAGAAGTTTAATCTTTCAATTTTGAACACAGGAGACATCTGATGACGATAGGATCCCGGAGTGCGATTAATGCTACGATGACCAGGGTTTGTGCGACAGGTATCCACACCTGCAAAATGATAGGTTTTTCAACGTGAAGCTGGACGAGACCTTTGATGTTTGTATGGTACGCGACGACAAGCATTTCATCGTAATCATCACTTGTGCTTCTTTTGGTCAACGTTTAATTCCTGGATTTTTTTTCAATTCGATTAATACATCCCGTGCCATGCAAGACCATATGTATTGCAGAAGCTCGGTTTCAAAGACTTTTAGAATACGGAGACGAGGGTGGCTCGCTTAAGAACTAAACATGGTTATGTGTTTCTGGTTAAGCTTTTCAATATGGACAATCACTCCCATTTTGGTTGCTCTAATTGGGAAGCTCTCTGCAAGGCATATGGATTTGATGAGGGTATGCAAATAACATTTGATATTCATCCCAAAGATGATGATGATGATAATATCGATATCTGGGTGGATGTGGATATGCCTCCAGTTTTGCCTAAATGTGAGTTTGTCAAACTAATTTGTTAAGTTAAGTAGTTTGTATTGTCAATTTTAAAATATTTGGTGTTCATCGATACTAAACATCTTTATTTATAATTGTCAGCTTATTTCTTATCTTCCAAAAATACTCAGAAGGCTGTAGACAGGATATACTACAGCTATGACCCCGAGCTTAATTTTGAGGAGAAAGGTTATCTTGTCTCATTCATAGATGATGTTCAGGCCTTTAAAACCAATCATTCTATCCTCCCAAATTTTACTGGATACCTGACACTAGTGCATAAATTGCATGATGGTAACTTCAGCCAAAAACTTAGTAAGATTTTGTTAATGATGTAACTTTATTGCATACATTCTTCTTAAGTATATAAACTACATTGCTAACTATATATGTTACTATTACATTTTTCAATAGAGGCTCCCGAAGGAGGTTGTGCCTTACATGATGTTTACCGAAGGTTATATGCATATGGTTAACTTACGACCAACTCCTTCGAAAGCTTTCTATACTACATACTCGATTTCTTCGAATGATGGAAAGCTCAAAATCAAAGAATGGAGCAAAGTGATGAATGCACACACGCAATTAATTGGAGACAACATGATTTTGCGCAAGCCACAAGTTTGAGATAGGTTTATCTCCATTCTCCATTATGGAGATGGACCGATTTATCTCTTTTATGGTATTTTACCTAGGAGAGAGGAGTAGGTACTAGGTATTAAGAACAATTAGTTAGTGTTGATTATGACTATGATGATGACGAGAAGTTGTTATTATGTGGTACAATGTGTTAGAGTTGATGATGTATTATGATGATAAGTTGTTAATGATATTATGATGATGATAATGATGATGATGATGATGATGATGAGTTATTATATCATTGGGTGAAAGAACTGCTGATTAATTTCAAGTGGATGGATCCAAAGTGAACAAGTCATGCTAATCCATGACTTGGTCACTTTGGATCCATTCACTTGAAACTAATCAACGGTTCTTTCACCCAATGATGTAATAACTCATTATGATGTAAAAACAATATCTAAATTGGTATTGTATGAAAACTTGTATAATGGTGTGTGAATATGACATAAAACAAAAAAGAAATAGAATAATAATAGTAGTAGCGCGTATAGAGACGCGCGCTGCTAGTAACTACCAGTAGCGCATTCTAGAAGAAGCGCTACCACTAAGTAGGTATATCAGTAATGCGGGTAGACCCATGCAACTGCTAACGTTTAGCTGTAGTGCCATAGCAGTAGCGCGGTGCCCCGCGCTACTACTATACCTAAAACCGGCGATACTGCTAGGCTTTTCCCTAGTAGTGAATGCTACCATCTTGTTCGTATAGTTGTGGAATTCCATCTCCACGGAAACCTAGATGAATTGTTATCGAGCCCATCAGCAACATTTTATCTCTTATATGATTCATGTACACTAAGCTAGTGTTGGAAACTTTTGTAAGCATTCTCTTCGTGTCCCGTTCGTGAAGCTTATGTTTGGATGGAAGAAGTGACTTCCTCTAAGTTCACATGCATCTGGTGCAACTTACCACTATGAATTCGAGAAAAGTTTGTTTTGTTTCCTCTGGAATCGTCCCAAGTTAGTCAAGCATGTGCGAAGTAGTCTATGGATTGATAGGTTGGCCGCCTCCTTTCCATATGTGTTTTCAAGCACACCAAGCCACTGATTGACTTGTTCAACGAAAAGAAGTTATTTCTTAAGAATCATGACTTATGCTAGGACTTCAATATCCTCGATGATGGTTCCCATCCAGAACTCGGTTGTGTTTTGTTGTAAGACTTCTATGTGGTCACACTTATCTTGGATAGTGTGTTCATGTGTATCTTATAATCCAGCTATGTTTTGGAGCTTGCTATCGTAGTTCATTTCTCGAGAATCTCGCAATGTCATCTCGTTGATTTGTGTTGCAAACCTTCTTTTTCAGACATGCCGAGTCTGGAATATCCCGACACCAACTAGATCTAAATCTTAGGCAGATATAATGGTTGGAACAATCCCTAGGAATTATAATACCGGTCTCTCTGTAGCCCGGTAAAGTGGATGTTGTGGCTAACACACCTCACCGGAAGATCTGCTATTACAATATCTTGTATCAGCAACATTAGCCATTTCCCCATGAGGATTTCCTATGGCTTATTCTGGAAGTTATTCCTTATGGATTTTGCGTTTCCGAAGTCCAACCTTTACTTGATGTTCTAGGTACATTACCTATAATTGGGCTACGCTAGTACATCAAGGAGAACATTAGAAGCGGAGTGCTAAATGTCTCTCGGTCGATATCCAGATTTTATACTGTTGGCATTGCTAATAAGGTAAAATCTGAGATAGTGATTTCTTCCCTTGCATCTGCATTCTCCATCTTTATCCATCATGGTATAGTACGAGGTATCACCAAGATCTTTCGCACAGATGTTGGCAAAATCCCTGATGAATATGGAGATGCTCAAGTTCTTGAGAGCATGCTCAGACACAAGGTTATATCCTCGGTATCAATTGGAATGTGCCTTCCGTTTGCTGAGTTGTCTTATAACTCTAGTTTCCTTTCCAAACTAAGTATGCCATTTCTTCGAACTCCTTCAAATGATCGTTTGCGAATTTCCTTAGCCTGGTATGAAGAGTGTCAATGATCCTTGTATCAAAAGTAATTCTTCTTGCCACGGAAGAGAATAATTCTATGAGTCACCTCCCCTAAGGTGCCCCGATATGGAATCATGGAAATTTATCTCCTCGCTATTTTGACACTTATTCACCATATCTCTAAGCGTGGAATTATTGCCTATCAAATGAACCTTCGACTCCTGCTTCTTTCCATCACCCCTGATATGTGTTTTGTGTCTCAACTCGAGAGATCTTATGATGTCTCAATCCATTAGCTGATCGTGAGTTGCTTGATCTTCTAGAAGATCGACTCCTGTAGAGTTTCTTTCTATTGTCGTCATGTTTGGATGAAGATTACGTAGCAAGATATCAAGATCAATATGACGCAAGAATCAACGTCTTCAAGAACAGCAATTGGATCATGAAGATTGTATCAGTTCCTTGTCCCTTGTTCTTCTTACCCTATGCTTGAATCTCGGGGCGAGATTCTTGTTTAGTGGAGGTGAGTTGTCACAATACTAGAATATTGCTTGTAAATAGTTGCATTAGAGAGCATCATGCATCATGTTTAAATTCAAGAAATTTAAATTGCGGGAATTTTTCAAAGCCTCACTTAAATAAAAGTAGGGCAAGAACCCTAGAAATCTCATTCAATGTTTCCAACAATCCCTTCATTGATGTTTGATAATTTTGGCAAGGGTTTTGATCCAAACCAAAATTATTAAACATTTTTAACGATTTATTTTTGGGACTTTGAATTTAAATCAATAGCTATTTGAATTTGAATTATATTCATATAATTAGAATATAAGTTTAAATAACTCTGAAATATTTTATGTGCCTTTGGGTAACTACATTTGCAATATAAAATATTCAGGGTAATTTTTCACTGGTTTTGAAATTGTTTCATTTGAAAACAATGGCAAAAGAAATAAATAAAAAAGAAAACAAAACACAATAAAATAAAATAAAAGCAGAAAGCTTACCAGCCGGCCCAGTATTGTAGCTTACCTGACCCAAGAAGGAAGCCGGCCCAGCCTAGCGCTGGCCACCATCTTCAACCTCCTGCTAGTGGGCAGGAGGGCGTGTGCTCCGCACGCGCACGCATGCACCACCGCCACCTCCTCTCTCCCTACCTGCTTGGACGTCCTTCGCATCGCCACACACCTCCCTGGTCTCTCTCTCTCACTCTCCCCTTGTTCCTTCCCATCCTCTATCTTTCTCTCTCACACACACCCGAACGCGCCCGTTGCCACCGCTCGCTGTAGCCATGTCACATCCCCAATTCTTGTGTGACCTAGACTAGCTAGTCATGTGTGCATCATGTTTAAATTTCAATGAATTTGAAATGGGGACATGTGAAAGCCTCAGAAATCATTTCTGAAAATGACCAAGATAAAAATTGCTTCAAGTGGGTCCAAGAAAATGTTCATGTTTCTCTCTGAAAATAGTGGCCAAAGGTAAAACCCAAACCAATATTTTTAGGAGCTCATAAATATTTACTTTGGGCATCTGGAGTTAATGCAATAACTTTTTGCATTGGAATTATATTTGCTATATATAAAATATGAAACCAATAATCCTGAAAATCTGTGAGTGGCTTTGAATATATTTTATCAAGCCACATAAATATTTTCAGAAGCTAGTAAAATGATTTGGTCTGTGAATCAAACCAAAAAAGAAATGAAACATTAGAAAACAGAAACAGAAATGTGAAAAAGAAGGAACTAACCTGGCCCAGCTTACCTGCACCTGTAGCCGCCCAACACCGTTACTGGCCCAGCCCACCAAGGGCGTCATGGTCATCTTCAACCTCTGCCGGTAGGCAGAGGCGAAGTCGCACGCACGCATGCAGAGTCCTCCACCTCCTGCTTCACCGTGGCAGCCTCCTGGGCCTTCAAACCGTGCCACAGAGACGCCCAGCACCTTCCCCCTCACTCCCCCATCTCTCTGGTGCCTCTCTAGCCCTGCTCCGCGCGCAGCCCGAGCACCATCGAGAGCACGCCGCAGTCATACGCGTAGCCACCGTCGATGAACCACCGCCGCAGCGTATTCCACAGCTCCGCCCAAGAGCACTACCTCACTAGGTCAAAGATCAAGACCTCGGACACCCTCAAGCGACGCCATCGGTCTCTCCTTCATCGCCTCTGCCCACTGCTCGCCGCCGTGGGTTCGCGGGCTCCAGTGTGTCCCCGCCCTTGCCACTGGCTCCGTCCAAAGCATTGTGAGCTCCTGCTCCTCCCTATATGCTCGCCCCCTCCGTTCCCGTCCGCTAGCTGCCGTCCGCGTGAACCCGTACCCCGGCCGCCGCGGTTGTCGTCATCGCCGTCGTTCCCGGCCTGCCCGCGCCTAACCGCCTGCACCACTGGACGCGGCACACACCCAGCTTGCCTTAGAACCAAGCCGCACGCCCAGCCGTCGCCGGAGCAGCGATTCTGGCGTGCCTCCGCCGTGGCCAGAGGTCACCGGCGGCTAAGCGTCGGCCTAACACTGATTAGGCTAGTGCTAATGATGCCCCGTGCCACTGACATGTGGACCCAGGCCCTAGTTATCTTAGGTTAAGATTATTATTAGTGCTAATTAAATCTGTTAATTTGGTCCGACACTGACTAGTGGCCTCGTCGATTAATTAACTGGCTAAGTTATTAGTTATGTTTAGTTAAACCCTAGTTAACCCTCTGTCTCACTGACTTGCGGGGCCCAGTGGTCAGGTTTGACTTGGACTGGGTTAGTTGACCGATGACGTCACACTGACGCCAGGCTGACGCAGTAAATCCTTATCTAGATTTATTCTATTTCGAAATAACCAGGAAATTCCAGAAAATTAGCAAAAGTTCATAAATTCATAGAGAATAAACCATAGCTCAGAATGAAAAGATTTATATATGAAAAATTATCAGAAAAATCTAATCTATCCATTGGTACTGGTTTCATGCATGTTAAGGCAACTTAAACTTGTTGTATAGTTCAAAACATGTTAATGCACTTTGGAATTCATAGTTTGAATTTGAATTTGATCCTTTGATTCAAATCAACCCAATCCCTTCTATTGCTAGTTGCATTAGCTCAAATCACAGCATATTGCCATGTCATAATCATGCATCATATTGTTGCATTGCATTGATTGTGTTCCCTCTTGTTTGTCGGTGTTTGTCCCCTCTCAGTAAACGTGGTTCCGATGATGAGATCGATGACACCGATGAAGAGCTATACTATCTTCAGAAGTGCCAGGCAAGCAAAACCCCCTTGTTCATTCCGATACAATCCCACTCTCTCGCTCCTGCTCTCTTTTACTGCATTAGGACAACAACGAGTCAACTGTTACATGTTGCGGTAGTTGAACCCCTTTCCTCTGCATGACCTGTCATTGCCACAGTAAATAGAAGAAACCCACTAGCATGAGTTGGAGTTGTTTGAGCCCTGATGTGCCTACTCATTCATGCTTGTTTGTCATGCCTGCCACTTCTTAGAGGAGTCAGGTCTGATTCATCGGGGATGAATTGGAATGTGGTGAACATGTCCTACTGTTGAGAGCTAAGTGTGTGAACACGATTTGGTAAAGGTAGCGGTGAGAGGCCATGTAGGAGTACATGGTGGGTTGTCTCATTGAAGCCATCCTCAGGAACTGAGTTCTGTGTTTGTGATCCATGAACAGCTACTACCACGCATTGGAATGCCTAAGTGCCCCTCTCGACTTATTAATCGCCTTGATCTCTGTCCAGGAGTTGCAACTAGTTTCTGGTGTTTGTAGGATATGTGTTGGGGGCCGTGCGTAGCACTGACCCTAGGGGTGGACTATGATGCGGTAGAGACACGAGGCACGGTGTACCAGGACACCCATTTGGTGCCTCAGGAACCCTGCTCTCATCGTTTGGGGCCGTGAGTGAAACCCCCGTCGGATCTCCTTGCGGATGGAACCCGAATAGGCGATAAACCTGGACTAGAGACATGTGTGGTTAGTCAGGTCGTGGTCAACACCCTCGCTGGCACTACAAAAAAAAGACACATCTATGACATTTTGGGCCGAACCAAAATCTTTCCTGTCATACTTATGACACTTCTATGACGATAATTGTGACAAAACCCGGTATCATCATAGATGTGGTGGGGTCCTACTTCTATGACAAAAAATCATGACAGAAAATGGGCTTTTCGTCCTGGGCGGGCCGGAGACGCAGATGCATGACATTCTTTGGGCCGTCCATGACAGAAAAAACCATGGTAGAAGCGAGGGCGCGGAAAATATCGGGGAGTCCCCGGTTACGGTGGGTGGCCGGGGGCCGAGCGATGCGCGTTTCTCTCATATGTACGCGCGTGTGTGCGAGGCGTTGGGCTCTAACTGAACCCGAGCGAGGCGTTGGGCTCTAACTGAACCTGAGCGATTGCACTGCAGGCTACGCCTTACTAAACCCGAGCGATCGATCGATGGCTGTTAACTGAACCTGATCGAACAATTCCTTCGCTATTGCCGCTAACTGAAGCCGATCGATGCTGCCTCTGGATGAACAGTGAGCATTGCGGGGGGGAGTTGGATGAACAGTTCCCGGTGGGGGGGATGAACAGGACCTCGTGGTGTTGCCTCTGCATGAACAGGACCCTGATCGTTTGAGCCGGTTGGGGCTGGACGAACAGGACCCCGTGGAGGGCAGGATGAATAGTAGAGAGTGGAGGGCTGGATGAACAGTAGCCTGTGGAGGGGTGGTTGAACAAGAGCCCGTGCAGAGGGCTGGATGAATAGTAGCCGGTGGAGTAGCGCGCGATGGAGGCTGGATGAACAAGAGCCCGTGGATGAACAGTCGCAGGTGGAGGCTGGACGAGGTCGACGGTGGATGAACAGTGGCCCGTGGAGGCTGGAGGGGGTCGACGGTGGAGATGAACAGTATCCCGTGGAGTCCCGTTTTGGGGTACGCCACACCCCTCCCGATGAACAGGACCCTCGTTTCGACCGTAGCGCTCCAACACAAGTCCGTTTCCTACGTTTTGTGGTACGCCACACCCCTCCCGATCAACAGGACCCCCGTTTCGACCGTAGGAGGTCCGTTTCCTCCGTTTTGCGGTACGCCAGACCCCTCCTGATGAACAGGATCCCGTTTCGAACGTGGCCGGTCAAACAGAAGGCCGTTTCCTCCGTTCTGCGGTACGCCAGGCCTCGTTTCCATCGGCTGTTCCGTCCAAGCCCTCCTGATGAACACGATGACGCATTCCGTTCCGACCCAGCCGGTTGGCTCCCCATGAACACGACGATGACACTATTTCTCCGTTCCGACCCAGCCATGTACATGAGCCCTGGCCGTACGTATGCGCGAGTAGGCGTTCAAGACCTGCCCATACGTACGTACATGGCCGTATTTTCTTTCTTGCACACTGGCTGCTGTACGTACATGTACATGCTACGTGTGCGCCTCTACTACGACACGTGCGCGCCTCTACATCAACCAGTTTGTACGTACACGTTCGCGACCAGAATGACAACGCTACGTACGCTTCGACCAGGCGGGTCCCAACTGTCAGGCACTTCCTTGCCTGCGAAGATGTAGCTGGTGGGTCCCAGCAGTCAGGGGGCGAATCATTTTTTTTTGCCCGGACGCACTTCCTTGCGTGCGAAGATGTAGCTGGTAGGTCCCAGCAGTCAGGGGGAAACATTTTTTTCGCGAAATACAGTTGCCCGTCCAGTGGGTCCCTGCTGTCAGGTGGAGGAATAATTATTTTGCGCGTAATAAGGAGGCACTTCCTTGCGGCCGCCATGGACCCAACTGTCAGCCTCTCCATGTACAGTACTCTTCTGTCGGAAGTCGTTCCTTAACCACATTGACCATGCCAGCCGAGAGCACCAGGGCGGTGGACGACGGCGAGGCCTAGAAAGGGGACAACGCGGAGCCGGGGATGACGCGGCAGTGGAAGCCCGCGCGAAGAGGAGTATGAGAGTTCACTGGTTCGGCTGCGGTGTGAGGCTGCAGTCGCCGCAGGGCCTGGCCAGCGGTGGGAATAGTAGGGTGCGGTGAGGCCTCCACGGCAGCACAGCCGGCCACGAGAGGCAGGAGCATGCGGCACGACCGGCGCTGCTTTGGGCGGCTGGAGCAACAAGACCATCGGTTGAAGAAGCACTAAGGCCGTTGGATGGACACCGTACGGTCACTGGAGCTAGAATTGTTCATATTGACTAAATTGTCAAAGCACTCCGTCCCCGTCAACTTAGTAGGCCCATAGGTCAGCTTCTAAAACAGTGCGCCCCAAATGTCAGGGGGAGGAATCATTTTTTGGGTGGGTGAAGCTAGAATATCCGAGGTTGAAGAAGAAGCACGGCATCCTTTGGATGGACAGCCAACGGCCACTGCTACTAGAACCGTGTGTTGACTATAAGTTGACAAAGCCTTGCATACGCGTCAACTTTCTTTTTTTAGGGGACCCGTCAACTTAGTTAGGCCACAAGTGTGTGGCAGAGAACTTATAGCCCATTTGTGATTTGTAAGGATGTGCAGTCAATTTTTGAATTCTAATGGAATTTACTACAGCCCATTTACAGTTTGTTAAAAGTACAGCCCATGTCAACCAACTGTTCAAAACAGAATTCAATAAAAATTCCCACATTTTGATGCTATCCGGAATATTTTTATCCCAAAATTTCTAGTCAAATTAAATACAATTTCAATATAAATTTATATTACGTAAAAATCCAATGAAACATTGCGCACGCAACAATTAATGAAATTAAAATTTTCAATATCCAAAAACAATATTTTGTAAAGTAATTATGTGTTTGGTGCATTTTTTTAGTTACTGCCCAGTTTTTATAATTACATCCCATTTATTATTTCTTAAAGCCCATTTTCTTGTTAGGCCTAATGCATCCCTCATAGGAAAGATTTGCAGCCCAGCGGGGCAGAGAATAACAACTTGACCTTGCCTGGGTATTCCTAAAAAAAGTATAGCTGGGCTAGCCATTTTTAGCTTGAAAAAAATTAATATCTGGGCTGGATATCTGGCCTAGGTTAGACGGGCCACAGCCTGCCCAGTTAATAGCTGCAGCGATGTTTTCGTTGTTGTTCAGAGGAGAAAAATTAATATCTGGGCTAAACATCGCTCAAGAAAAACTCTGCAGTGCTCACACCTCAAAAACACAAATACTGCTCGAGCTGCTTGGTCCCAGCTGTCGGCCGCTTCTTGTGCAATTCTCTCATTTATTGACTACATGGGTTGACAATGGTGTGGGACCGTGATGTCAGAAACCAGGAGGAAGCAAAAAAATTATAGTTTTATATACTAATAAGGAGGCACTTGCTGTCATCCTCTCCAAGTAAAGTCATCTCCTCATCCTCATGTCCGTTGACCATGTTGACAACGCGAGACGGCGGCGCCACGGCGAGCGCAACAACTCGAAGGACGGCGGAGAGGGCCTCGCGGGCCCTACGGATGGTCTGATACAGCGCCCGCTGCTCATTCGGGAAGCCAGGATCATAGGGCCACATGTCCGCGACAACATTGTCGTTCGCTGGTTCACCGGTGCTTGTTCACAAGCACGAGTCTGACTGCCCTGGCCCAACCAGACCGCCTCCCTCGCCCACGCACGCTTTTCGCCCAAAACGGTCAGCGCCGCCCGCCCCGCTTCCCGGTGCATGTGATTAATCCGCATTCAAACGACACAAGTGTTGTCTGTTCGTCCTTCTGCCGCCCACATTAATGATACGCGGTTGCCGAGGCGGCTACTCAGGCACCACACGTCCGTCCCTCCGTCGCCCACCATTGCTATATAAACTGCTGCGTCGGCCATAGCCGCAGTCATCTGCATCCATTCCTATTCTCCTGTCCAAACCACTACTGCCCACCATGGCTTCCTCGTGCTCCAACGCTCTTCGTGACGGGCGGACAACGGACCACAAGGAGATGGCAGCTATTGTTGCCGGCTGGCTGGCCGGCAGGCAGCCGGAGGACGATGACGTCCCAATGGAGAACATGGTAGTCGATGATCCGGCGCCAACCCCCTCCTCTGCGCCATCCTCGCTAGTGCATTGCACCATGACCATCGGCGAGGCCCGTGCCCAATATATGGACACGGTGAGGCAGAAGTGTGAGGAGCAGTTCCGGGAGGCGCAAGCCGACGCCGCCTACAACCACCACCTCCAGGAGCACCTGCAGGCGGAGGAGCAGATCACCGCGGAGCGGGCGGAGCAGGAGGCACTGCTCGACTCGTACCGCTTTGCCCGTGAGGGCCGCCTCGAGCGCTGGCGGTACCACATGCAGGTGGCAGAGGCTGCGGCCACCTACAAAGAGGGCGATGAAGCGGCTGAGGCGCTGTTTGGAAAGACCGAGGACGAGGCAGAGGACAATGCCGGCTTCAACGAGTCCCCGCTCCGCTAGCATCGACGAGGCCCTGCTCCGCCGAGGCCCCGCGGCACCAACAACGAGGCAGAGGACACCACCGGCTCCGCCGAGGCCCCACCCTGCCGGCAACAAGGGGGAGGATTTTCCCCGCTCCGCTGAGGCGCCGCCCGCCGGCAACGAGACAAAGGACATCGCCAGCTCCACCGAGGCCCCGCCCCACTGCCAACGAGGCCGCGCCACATGGAAAACAAGGAAGAGTATAACACGGTAGGTCGCCGCCGCTCGGGTCCAAGTAAGGCCACCGCTGCTACCCTCCGGTTGCTGGCACTAAGCTGTACATCATGGAGCAATTCTATGATTACAGGCTGATTGAAGAGCGCTCCGTGGTTGAGCAAGCTCATGAGATACAGTCATTTGCTAGAGAACTTGAGCACTTCAGTTGTATGTTACCGGACAATGTGCGAAGTAAAAAGGAACAGAAGGAGTACAAAGAGTTTGAGCAGCTTTTTAGCGTTCCTGTACATTGCAATCACAGTGATTCACATGTCATAAGAACATTCAAAACAATTGATGATTATGCATCTCAGCGATTCACATGTCAGAGCCAATATTTACTTCACAACTAAAGAATAAAGAAAAAATGGATCGACGCTGCTGAGAGCAAAGGGCGTTCCATTCGAAAATATCAAACGCATGTCTTCTTGCTAAAATCAATGAGCAAAATTTGACAAGGTTTTCCCACTCCAAAATATCAAATGCCTACGATTGTGGAATGGGCAGGGTTTGCCATCAGTTCGGACATTAACATGGCACCTCGTGCTAAATAAACCAGCTGTTCTTTTTGTGCAGTTCCACCAAAATCAACCAAATTCGCGCATAGCTTGTATGATTTCGCCTTTATATGTTGCAACACCTTGAACTTATCGGCACCTCCTTTCTTGTGGTGGAAATGAATGATTCGATGTATTCATGAACATTTTGTGCAGTTCCCATTGAAATCAAGATGAGCAACCCTGTTTGCACAAATACAAAAAAGTGATTAGTATAAAGCAAATTGTACTATGAATTGACAGTTTAAATAGGCACCTACATGGTCCATGTAGAGCACACTTTTACAAAAATGGAACTCACAGAAAGAATCCTAGAACAACATTGTACTCGCGCATCACAGCAAGAAAATGGAGATTTGTCAGTCCTCCTGGGCTGAAGTTAGTTTGGTCTTGTGGGGGGTAATGTAACCATCCTTCAACTGCTCCTTCCGATGAGAAGATAGACAGGGCTTCTTCATCCTAGCATAATCAGAACTAGTCACTTCACGTACTCCATATTCTTGTTCAGAGGAGGAGGATCCTGTTGTGCAAAGACAAGAGGATAACTAAATGCTAGCATCCCTGTTTGCTCGAAAAAAAGGAAAGGAAATATTTAAAACAGCGCAGATGAAGCACTTCTCAAGGACAATACCACTTTTTGATGACAGCATCTAAACAGTAGCACAACACCAATAGAGATGACAAAGCTCAATCATATGGATGAAATCAGTGGGCGAGTACCAACCTTTGTCAGGAGGCTTATTGTGTAGAGCATACAGATGAAGCACTTCTCCGGAACCATCTGGTGCTATCTACTGTGGTGGCCATGCTTACTATATACTCCTCGATTAGATTAATGTTTCCAACATCTTCTTGTGCAGTTCCACTAAAATATATGGTATCTTCGAAGAAGATCCCTGTTTGCACAAGTAGAGATAATTACGTATTACATTAAGAGTGGCATCAAATCAGTGGCAAAACAATTGCTCGTTCCAGCCATAGCAATAAATTAAGATGCAAAACTATATCATTACTTGTGTCATCGCAGTTCCAGTGCTTCATTATAGCACCAGGAGTTGATTTTTGTTTTTCTTCCGCTTATTCTTCCCCTTCATCACTTCGTTCAATAACAGACAAGCTTCGCCTTCAATGTAAGATTTGGCATGTCAATTAGGTTGCACAAGTATAGCACTAAACAATGACATTAATTTTCTGATGAAAGGGGCAAAATACAGGCCAACAGTTGTGAAATACCCTTATCTTACCTCAATGGGATATTACGGTGCACATACAGATTGGAAGTCTTGTCTCCATTTGTGCAGCTCACTAAAATAAAGCAACATTACCGTACAAGTAGCACAACATATGAAAGCACACTGCAGAATCATGTGAAAGAATGCTAGTACTAACCTCTCATGACACGGAATTCAAACAACTCACAAGAAGAAGATCTTAACCAAATTTGCCAATGCGGATAGGAAGTAAGATCTCCTCTTGTGCAGTTCCACTAAGATCAAGCAATCAAGCAACATTGTCGGTGTGACATTTTGGTTGAACTGCACAAAACACTCTTAAAACAAAAGTGTTTTGTGCAGTGCAACAAAAGGTCACAATGGCAACGAGGTGAAGTAGATAACCCTGTTTACATAGAGGTGCAAAGGAAACAACTAGTGGTCAATAACGGTGTATGACACAGAAGCCAGCAAAAAGAAGCATCTACCTTATCTAAATGGGAAAGAAAGCAAGACAATAGCATTTCTCAAACGGTGGCATTGATTAACATTAACAGAGACATTATATTAACAATAAAATTTGTTAAACATGTAATTTGCTTTTAACTGTGGCATTGCATCAATTTTCCAGCGGCATTATTAGAGGGTGTTTGTTTACAGGGACATTTTGGTGGAGGGACTAAAAAAACTCCATGTCAATCCCATCTAAACCAAGCAGGAGGGGCTTTTAGGGACTAAAACTGGGCATTTGGGACTAAAGAAAGAAGACCCCGAGGGAGTCTTTTTGGGACTTTTTCCAACAGTTGCCCCTACCACGCATCGCACCTTGTCTCTATTAGTTCACTACTAGGGGTAGCATGGTCTTTTAGCATGTCATTTAATAACCTCTAGTCCATGTTTAGTCCCTGGAACCAAGCAGGTAGGGACTAGGGAGTTTTTAACCAAACAGGGCCTTAGATTAACAACAGCTAAAGAGTTGCATGGGACAGTGGATGCACCAGCACCATGTGCATCTACCGATGCACTAAGATGATGCACAGTCTGTTGCAACAAAGAACAAACAACCAAGCAGCATATTTGTGTTGGTCCCAGTTTTGTTATCTTTAGACACCTTTCCCTATGTGAGTGCAGCAAATCTAGTCCTGCTCAAACTCTACAGCCTTGTCCCCCAAAACAAAAGATCAGTTCGTTACAGATGTGCGTACTGCATTTGTCATTGTTTTCCCTTTTCGACCAACGTAGGTGCTGGATAGCCAGTCTGTTCTTGTACTTTCCCCACTTCCTTTCCTCTGTGAACCACGTCCTAGATTTATGCTATACAACTTTCCCCCATTCCTGTCCTCTTTCAACCATGTCTTAGATTCATGCGATACAACTTTCCCCACTACTTCCCCCTTCCTTTCCTGTTTGAACCACGTCCTATATTCATGCTATACAACTTTTCCCACTACTTTCCCCCATTCCTTTCCTCTTTGAACCACGTCCTAGATTCATGGTATACAACTTTCCCCACTACTTTCCTGTTTGATCCAACACCTAGATTCGAGTGCAGAAGCAGAAAAAGCCCACATGTAGCTAGAGCAATGCATGTGGAATAAGTAAATTATACCTTAAGGTTCTTGGGGTGTGGTTTGGTGGGCGACCGGAGGCCGTTCGACCCACACTATGTATGGCGGCGAAGAAGAAGGGGTCGGAGGCCCTCCGACGCCGCCGCTGGGTGAAAGTGAACAGCTTCACCGGTAGTGGATACCCTCCCTCGCCGACGGCGACAGCGTTAAGCCTCCTTCCCTTCCCGGTGGACGGCTCTTTGACCAACAGTGAGGGGAGAGAGAGAGGCCAGCGAAGTCTTGTTTAGATCTGGAGAGGGTAGGGTGAGAGAGTGTGAAGAGCAGATCAGCAGTGAGGGGAGAGAGAGAGGCCAACGAAGTCTTGTTTAGATCTAGAGAGGGTGAGAGACTATGAAGAGAGCAACTACAAGCGCTGAGGCTCCAGCGTGCATATATACTGGAGAGAGTGTGAAGAGTGCAAACCCTAGAAAACAAGCGCCAAGGCCATTTTGACCAGTCAAAGAATCCTCCTGGCACGAATTATGCTCAAGTGTAGTTCTCGAACCCGAGACCTCAAGTTTGATGAGCGAACAGGCTAACCAGCTCACAACCCTCCCGTTATGTTCAACGAGAGGAAAATAACCTTTTATACGTTCCTGCATTCGTGTGACAAGCATGCCGTCATTTTTTTGTGTGGGAGTAATTGGGATTTAAATCATAATCGTGGCATGTGGCTTTGGTGGTAAGACTATCCACAAGGGTGCAGAAAATAATGCAGCCTTAGTGACCTTACCTCTCTCCACGTAGTACGTTGGGTCCCACGAGTCAGAGGGTGAAACAAACAAATTAATAAGAAAAAATAAAAGTGCCGGCGGTGTATCTTACCTCACACATCTCGCTACTGCTCTGGAAAACTATCCAATTGATCCCTCTGTTCGCTCACGTAGTACTATTTTAAGTGAATCCTTATTATAACATGCACACAATTTTGGGCACTTGTATTCGACCTAAGTCAGTGTGCCACCGTATGACTCCCTCCGTCTAGGTGTAATAAGTCACGTTAGAAGGTGCAGCGGGACCAAGGTGCAAGCAGATTGGAGGAGAAGGAGAAACTTGACTGGTCAGTCCTCCAATCAAAGCCCTGATTTCTGTCTCTAAACATAACAATTAATCCAAACAACTAAGAGATGCCTCTTCTCTTCTTGTACGTACTCCATTTGTATCTCACTTCCTGTGGCTTCGCACTCGCACGATTTTCCTATTCTATGCACCTATGTGTGTGTGTGTGCGTGTGCACGTGTGTGTTTAACAGCATGTGTGTGTTAGAGAGAGCGACAGATCGACCTACTCCTACAGAGAGATGGTGTGTAGTGTACAATTTTAGTCGTGAGAGTCGGCGCATCCTCTCGTTTCCGGGCGTCCGGTAGGGACAGGCGGACAGCTGCCACACCCGCTCCTGACCAGCCTGGCTCACCCAAAGCCCCTCCATCGCCCGCGCGCGCTTCCCGCCTGAAACAGTCAGTCGGTCCAAAGAATCGGTGCCGCATTCATGCCCGGGCAGAGCAGACGCGACCTCTGACTGGCGCGTGCGTTGAAGGGAGAAGCGGATTCAAGAGTGATGGTTGCTTCGTCCGTCCAACATACTGTTGGGTCTATGTGATTTGACGACTCATTGGTCATTATTACTGAGGTGGTAGGACAGCTGGATGTCCCACGCTTTCGGCGAAAGGAGGTACTACTAGATTACCATTGTCGATGTCAAAACCGGCGGATCTCGGGTAGGGGGTCCCGAACTGTGCGTCTAGGAAGATGGTAACAGGAGACAAGGGACACGATGTTTTTACCCAGGTTCGGGCCCTCTCGATGGAGGTAAAACCCTACTCCTGCTAGATTAGTATTGATGATATGGGTAGTACAAGAGTAGATCTACCACGAGATCAAGGAGGCTAAACCCTAGAAGCTAGCCTATGGTATGATTGTTGTTCGGCCTACGGACTAAAACCCTCCGGTTTATATAGACACTGGAGAGGGCTAGGGTTACACAAAGTCGGTTACAATGGAAGGAGATCTACATATCTGTATCGCCAAGCTTGCCTTCCACGCCAAGGAAAGTCCCATCCGGGCATGGGACGAAGTCTTCAATCTTGTATCTTCATGGTCCAAGAGTCCGGCCAAAGGTTATAGTCCAGCTATCCGGACACCCCCTAATCCAGGACTCCCTCAGTAGCCCCTGAACAAGGCTTCAATGACGACGAGTCCGGCGCGCAGATTGTCTTCGGCATTGCAAGGCGGGTTCCTCCTTAGAATACTTCATAGAAGATTTTCAACACAAGGATAGTGTCCGGCTCTGCAAAATAAGTTCCACATACTGCCGTAGAGAGAATAATATTTACACAAATCTAATCTGCTGACGTATTCCATAGTGTGTCATCACACCACAGCCAAGCCTTTATTCTAATCGTTTTACTATCCCACCTCAGCGCGTTTAGCGAGGCGGTTTCCTTGGCATGTCTTGTCGAAGCAGATATCGTGTCCCCTTATTCCGGGATTCTCATCAATACGGGCATGGGTAACCCAACCGTGCCATTGATTATGGCGCTTGGGAGATAAGCGAGTTTTACCAGGCTGGTGGGGTCACATAGTTTTGTCCGCCCATATAAGGGGATAAGGATCCACCTTTTTCATCCACGCCTTCTTCCTCCTTTTCTCATTCATTTTCGCGCACTCGAGCTCCAGCGCCCAAGTCCGCATTCCCCACCTCAACCTTCTCCAGCCATGTCCGGAGCGGGAGGCAAGTTGATGGTCTCCTCCATCACGGAGGGACACATCAAGAAGCTGAGGAAAGCCGGATACTTGTCTGACGACATTGCACACCAGCTCCCAGACGAGGGGCAGGTCATCCCCACCCCCAGGCCCCATGAGAGGGTGGTATTCCTCACCCATTTCCTCCATGGACTGGGCTTCCCTCTCCACCCATTTGTCCGGGGGCTCATGTTCTACTACGGCCTGTATTTCCACGATCTAGCCCCGAACTTCATCCTCAACATCTCGGCATTTATCGTCGTGTGTGAGGCCTTCCTCTGCATCCCACCCCACTTTGGTTTATGGCTGAAGACTTTTAATGTCAAGCCGAAGGTAGTACGTGGCTGCCAGGCGGAGTGCGGAGGTGCCATGGTGGGCAAGATGCCCAACGTCCTATGGCTCGAGGGCTCCTTCATGGAGACCTTAAAGGGGTGGCAATCGGGGTGGTTCTACATCTCCGAGCCGCGTGACCCTGAATGGGTCGCAGCCCCCGAGTTCCAATCTAGAACCCCTACACGGCTCACCTCCTGGAAAGAGACGGGCCTGTCGTGGGGTAAAAAAGGAGAGCTGACCAGACTCCAAACATGCGTCCAAAACCTGGTGAGCAAGAAGTTCAAACTTGTTAATGTAGTCCAGGTCATGCTCATCCGCGGGATCCTCCTGTGCCAACAACGGGCTTTCAGCTTCTGGGAGTTCAATCCGGCACAGCACTGAACCCTAAGAAGGCTCTTCAACACAACGTACGAAGATGCCTGGAAGGCGCTATTCAAGGGCGCCGAGGCTCCCGCATCCGCTACCGAGGATCGCGGATTCAGCACGCAGCGTCAAGCCGGCGCGATAAGCTGTTTTACCTTTTACAGGATATTTTATCTTTCATAGTTTGACTCTATGTGGGATCTAAGCTCCCATTGGCAGAGGACGGCCGAACAGATCAACTGTCTGGCTCCTTTGCCCGAAGACCCAGCGGATGCCCGCTTGATGGGGCTGTTGGTTCCGGCACCTTACGTGGTGCCGGAGAAGAAGGCCAAGAAGAAGGCCACGGGAACCCGAAAGAGTTCCCGGCGCCCAGTGGTGTCGGATTCATCATCCGATGACTCCGAGACGCACTGCTCCCGCGAAGACGAGGAGGAGGAATAAGTGGCCTCTCCCCCTCCAGCGGGGGGAGGAAAGAAAAGGAAGGCCGCCCCAACTGGGGAGGCCGGAGGGTCCAAGAAGGGGAGGACCCTCCCTCCGGACTACTCCACCAACGCCGACGACGGCGAAGAGGAGTGGCCGCTCAGGGCCAAGCCCCTGGCAAAATCGTAAGTATTCGGATACCAGAGTGACTCACGGTGTTCCTTTATTCCACAGTATCTTCTGACGCCGAATATAATTATGCAGTCCGCCCAAGGCCCGGCTCGACACGTAGTCGAGCGGCTCCCTGGATTCGTCGGACGTGAATAGTCTTTCACTTCCGACCACTACCTCCCCTTGCCCTACGGACGATGCCGAGGTGCCGTCCCAACAGGTTCCAAGCCAGGAGGAGGTGGTCCTGGAGGCGCCGCAAGGAGACCTCCCGGAATCCAGGCGCAAAGGGGACCAAACTCCCAGGGGCTCCAAGTCCAGCCCTGGGCCGGACACCGCACCGGAACCTTCAATGGTTCCGGAGTCCGGCAGGCGGCCCCCTAGTAAGAAGGGCAAGCCTACGACGCCGGTGACCTCCGTCCAACCGGAGGCACCGGACAATTTGCTGGAGGTGCTTAATGGCGCCTCCATCGATGAGGAGCACCGCACTATTATGAGTGCGGTGATCCAGAAGGTTCAGTCCGCCAAGAGAAGGCTGACCGAAGCCTGTGCCAGCCTGCTAACATGCTTTGAGGTATGTAGAAAATATGTAAAAATATTACCGCATAGACAGTAGCCCCTGATGCTCTGTTTGGCGTTCACAAGGAAAAGCCGAATAGAGGATCTAATAATCTTCGCAGGAGTCTAACATAATTAAGTCAATAGGCATATGCAGGCTTCGCTGCTGGCCTCTGCCGCACTAACTGCGGAGGTGGACGCGCTGAAGAAGAACCTCGAGCAGTCCGAGCAAGAGCTTGGCCTTGCCAAAGAGCAGCTCGAGGACAAAGAAGGTAAGTGATACCTTATGTAAATATAGAAAAGGTGCAATTGCAAAAAATGACAGGATTGCTATTCGTGTCCTAGGGGCCACGACTGAGGTGGCGACCCTTAGGCAAGCGCTGTCCGAGGCCGAAAAGAGAGCGGCCACGAAGCGCACCGAGCGGGAGAAGCATGAGGCGAGGGTGGGCGAGGTGCAGCAAGAGCTCCAAGCTCTCGTGAAAAAACACGAGAGTTTGGAGCTTGACTCAAAGGCGCGAGAGTCCGAGCTCGCGACGGCCCTTGAGAATGCCAAATCTGCCAAGGCCGAAGCCCAGAAAGCCCTCCAGGAAGTTGAGGCGATGAAGAAGGTAGCGGATGGTAAGGCATTCTTTATGCAAAGCAAGCACGTGAAAGTGAATTACTTGTTACTTACCCGAGTCCGGAGCTCTCCAGGAGCATTCGCAGATTTGCCCTGCAGTGTGTCAGATGCTGTCGCCTTCTATCGAGCCAAAGAGGGGAGCTCGATGGAGAAGGTGTTCTGGTCTCAGTATGCTGAGACCGGACACCCGGTGCCCTTGAGCGACCAGCTGAAGCAGCTGGTCGAGCTCCATAAGGTGGCCGAACAAGCCATGAAGGGTCTCATAGTCCGGCTGTGGCCTGGGGAGGCCATGCCTGGGAGCTACTTCGGGCTGGTGAGGCGGCTGGTGGATGCCTGTCCACGGCTTGAAGTCATCAAGCGTTCTGCCTGCATCGAGGGTGCCCGTAGGGCGCTTGCCCGTGCTAAAGTGCACTGGGGCAAGATGGATGCGGAGAAGCCGGTGAAGGAAGGGCCACCGCAGGGCAAGGAGCATCGCCGCCCCGAGGTGTATTATGAGGGCGTCCTGGAGGGTGCCCGTCTTATGGCAGATGAATGTCCCATGGATGTAATATTTGAGTAAACTTGCTCATGTTTATCCTGTACGCTTGAAAACTTGTTCATATGCGCTATGCAACGCTTTTTGAATTTAAAATATTACCTTCTGTGCGGCCGTTTATTAAATTTGAGAGATGGCGAGTCGTCATTTTCTGCCCCCAAGCCACTAGTGCTGGGGTGTTCGGGATAAACCTGGGCGCTCTTTTTCCCATTTTTGGGTCCTTCGAGGGAGGCGCTCAGCACAACGAACAAGGCAATCGGACTATAATGCTTGAACACTCTCACTTAGCCATAGAATTCTATAATTTTAAATCTCGGTGAAGCCCCTAGTATTCTGAAGACCGAGTTCGGGGCGCTATCCACACCTAGGCCGGACAAAGCCGACTCCTCGCTTTAAGCGGCATAAGTCTTTTGGGACTCGAAACCTCGCGAACAGCGAACAGCTCTCGCCCTATCATGATGGTCAGTTTTAGCTTTCTCTACTGAGGTGCTTAACCCAGCTCAACCGGGGCACAATCGCAGTAGTTCTCCTAGTGCTACCTTAGCCGATATAACGGAACGTAAGGTACCAAAACATAGGAGCCGGGCAAACCCAACTATTGACCCAAGACATGATTCGGAGCTAATGCATATAATGCTATAAGTTCGGAGTGCCGCACTTTGTTAAAGTGTTCAGACTTCTCATGCCGTATTATGGGGTGCTTGAGCCCCTGGCATATTAGCCGTACCAGAGTGTACGGGTGCGTAATGTCATAACTGAACATATGTATTGAAAAAGAAATAAATAGAAAATGCAATAATAAGCCGAAGCTGAGCATTGTTTATTAAAAGGCTGCTGTAAAAGCAGAACGATACAAATAGTGTGATAAGCTAGAGATGGGACTATTTGACATGACCCCCTCCAGGGGCGAGCTACAAGACGGTATGTAAGACAGGTATTTTGCTCGTTATAGAGACCACCTGGACATTCGACGTGGCTTTCTGCCTCCCTGGCTGTTGCATCGTGTGTTCGGCGATTGTACTGCCGGACAGGCCTTCCGAAGAGTGAAGTCCTGAAAGTAAGAAAAGAAAATGACAAAATCGGGATAGTGCGGTCGAGCCGCATTTTTGGGCATGCCTTGGTCGTGCTCCTCCCCCTATGCCCATGGAATTTCCAGAGTGTAATTATGTATGCGTAGTACTGGTTTTGCAATTTCGCGAGGGCTGGGGTTGGGGCCGCATTGCTACGCTTGCTTGGAACGTGCCAGACGGTCTTGCTGTAGGTTACTCTGGGCGCGCTTGGCGGTGTCCGGACATTTGATAGCCGGACTAGAGAATTGCCTTGAGAGGCTGCTTTGTACTTCCGCTGTGAGGGCCGCCGTATGGTCCTCCATTCGAAGAGAGCGTTCGGTGGTTTCCATTGACCATAATGACTCCTCGAGGGCCTGGCATCTTGAGCTTGAGGTATGCGTAGTGAGGCACCACATTGAACTTTGCAAATGCGGTTCGTCCGAGCAGGGCGTGATAGCCACTACGGAACGGGACTATGTCGAAGATTAATTCCTCGCTTCGGAAATTATCCGGGGATCCGAAGACCACCTCAAGTATAACTGAGCCTGTACAGTTGGCCTCTACACCTGTTATGACGCCTTTAAAGGTCGTTTTTGTGGGTTTAATCCTTGAGGGATCTATGCCCATTTTCTGCACTGTATCCTGATAAAGCAAGTTCAGGCTGCTGCAGCCGTCCATAAGGACTCTAGTGAGATGAAATCCGTCAATGATTGGGTCTAGAACCAATGCGGAAAATCCGCCATGGCGGATGCTAGTGGAGTGGTCCCTTCGATCAAAAGTGATCGGGTAGGAGGACCATGGGTTGAACTTTGGGGCGACTGGCTCCAACGCATATACGTCCCTAAGGGCACGCTTCCGTTCCCTCTTGGGGATGTGGGTTGTGTATATCATGTTCACCGTCCACACTTGTGGGGGGAAGCCCTTCAGTCCACTACTGTTCGGCGGTCGGGGCTCCTCCTCGTCGTCGCTATGTAGCCCCTTGTCTTTGTTTTCGGCATTTAACTTGCCGGCCTACATGAACACCCAACAATCCCTGTTGGTGTGATTGGCTGGTTTTTCGGGGGTGCCATGTATCTGGCACAAGCGATCGAGTATTCGGTCCAAACTGGACGGGCCCGGAGTATTTCTTTTGAATGGCTTTTTCCGCTGACTGGGTTTAGAGACTCTGAATCTGGCATTAACAGTCGTATCTTCAGTATTGTCGCTGTTAATGCGGCGTTTGTGCTTGTTGCGACGCGACCTGCCATTGCTGTCCTTGGTATCCGAATTACCAGGGCTCTTGGTCATGTTATTACTACGAGCTAGCCAGCTGTCTTCTCCCGCGCAAAAGCGGGTCATGAGTGTCGTGAGGGCTGCCATGGATTTCGTCTTTTCCTGTCCTAGGTGTTGTGCAAGCCACTAATCACGGATGTTATGCTTGAAGGCTGCTAGGGCCTCTGCGTCCGGACAGTCGACGATTTGATTTTTCTTGGTTAGGAACCGTGTCCAGAATTGTCTGGCCGATTCCTCTGGCTGCTGAATTATGTGGCTTAGGTCATCGGCGTCCGGTGGTCGCACATAGGTGCCCTGGAAGTTGTCGAGTAATGCGGCTTCCAGGTCCTCCCAACAACCAATTGATTCTGCAGGCAAGCTGTTAAGCCAATGCCGAGTTGGTCCTTTAAGCTTTAGTGGGAGGTATTTGATGGTGTGTAGATCATCGCCACGGGCCATGTGGATATGAAGGAGATAATCCTCGATCCATACCGCAGGATCTGTTGTGCCATCGTATGATTCAATGTTTACGGGTTTGAAACCCTCTGGGATTTGATGATCCATTACTTCATCTATGAAGCATAGTGGGTGTGCGGCACCCCTGTACTGGGCTATATCACGCCGTAGCTCAAATGAGCTTTGTCTGCTGTGTTCGGCCTGGCCGGATTTACTGTATCCGGCGTGACGGTTATCGTCTCGCGTCGTGAGGCGCCCGCGTGATCCATAGATCGATCTTGTTTGCCTTGCCTTGTCCTCCAACATATCTCACAGGTCTAGCGCATTTCCCCGTGCCTTGGTATTTTTTGATTGGCGCCGGGGTGCGGCTTGAGTGGAGGGCCGAGAGGCCTCTCTGTCACGGCCACGAGGTGGCCGGTCGGACGCATCATGCGTTGGTGATTTAGGTGCTTCCTCCTCTAATCGGGGTAGCAACCTGCGCTTTGGGTAGCTCTTGGTGGGGCGTTCGAGTTCGTATTCCTCGGCCACAAGGACTTCAGTCCATCTGTCGGCTAGCAAATCTTGATCAGCTCTAAGTTGCTGCTGTTTTTTCTTAGGGCTACTCACTGTGGCCATAAGCCTACGTTTAAAGCGCTCTTGTTCGACGGGATCCTCAGGCACGACACACTCGTCGTCGCCGAGGCTTGCCTCGACCTCGGAGGAAGGCATGTAATTATCACCATTTTTGTTCTGGCGGGACTTAGAGCGGCGCCGCTGACGCCAGCGCTTAGGTTGCTCCTTAGAGGGGTCATGCCCCGGTGTTCCGTCGCCATCGCCTTCTTTGGGTGTGTCCACCATATATATGTCGTATGACGAGGTGGCTTTCCAGTGCCCTATAGGCGCTGGTTCCTGTTCGTCTCCTACATCGTCGTCCATACCATCGATTTCTTCGGAGTCGAAGTCTAGCATGTCGGTTAAATCATCGACAGTGGCTACGAAGAGGGTGGTGGATGGGCGTCGAATTTCTTCGTCGTCCGCATCCCAATCTTGCCGGTCATAATCCGGCCAGGACTCTCCTGACAAAGAGAGAGACCTTAGTGAATTCAGGATATCGCCGAAGGGCGAGTGCTGAAAGATATCTGCGGCTGTGAATTCCATGGTCGGCGCCCAATCGATTTCGATTGGCAGGGGCGCGGAAGGTTCGGAGTCCGGCACCTTGGAGTCACGGGCTTCGCAGAGGATAAGACTGGTGTTCGGCTCGATCGCCGTAGAGACTACAGCCCCTGAGGCGGTGTCTAGCCACCCGTCCTCGATCAGCGCAGTTGGCTCCGAACTAAGGATCGGAGCTGATGCAGGCGCGGCCTCTAAGGCACTGTTCGGCGGCAGAGCTAAATCATGCCCATCGTGACAGTGCGGCGCGCTCGGCTGTGGCTCGAATCCGTCGAAGATCAAGTCCCCGCGGATGTCAGCCGTGTAGTTCAAACTTCCCAATCTGACCTGATGGCCAGGGGCGTAGCTTTCGATCTGCTCCAGATGGCCAAGCGAATTGGCCCGCAGTGTAAAGCCGCCGAATACGAAGATCTGTCCGGGGAGAAAAGTCTCACCCTGGACCGCATCATTGTTGATGATAGGAGGAGCCATCGGTCCTAAAGATGACGACGCAGAGGAACTCTCAATGAAAGCACCAATGTCGGTGTCAAAACCGGCGGATCTCTGGTAGGGGGTCCCAAACTGTGCGTCTAGGCGGATGGTAATAGGAGACAAGGGACGCGATGTTTTTACCCAGGTTCGGGCCCTCTCGGTGGAGGTAAAACCCTACTCTTGCTAGATTAATATTGATGATATGGGTAGTACAAGAGTAGATCTACCACGAGATCAAGGAGGCTAAATCCTAGAAGCTAGCCTATGGTATGATTGTTGTTCGGCCTACGGACTAAAACCCTCCAGTTTATATAGACATCGGAGAGGGCTAGGGTTACACAGAGTCGGTTACAATGGGAGGAGATCTACATATCCGTATCGCCAAGCTTACCTTCCATGCCAAGGAAAGTCCCGTCCGAACACGGGACGAAGTCTTCAATCTTGTATCTTCATGGTCCAAGAGTCCGGCCAAAGGTTATAGTCCAGCTATCCGGACACCCCCTAATCCAGGACTCCCTCAACCATTTTCTCCATTCTTATGGCAGAGGAGTGCAAGAGCAGTGAAAACACGCAGGCTCAGTTATTACATGGCCCACCTCACACTATCACCATATTTTCTGGACACCGTGCGACACCTAACTCTTTACATAGTACTACTTGTATAGTACGTACTGTAATTTATCAGCGAGATAGTACAATGCTATGAAGCTTCCAGCTTCTGTTACATGTATCTTGCGTCCAAGGTTGCCCGTTGCAACATTTCATCAAATACAAAGGAGACTAACATGCATGCTATTGCATCTCAATGATTGACAGATCATAGCAAATATGTACTCCCTCCATTCCAAAATAAGTGTCTCAACTTTATGCTACATACGGAGCAAAATGAGTGAATCTATACTCTAAAATACGTCTATATACACCAGTGTTTGGAGTATGTACTAGTAGTTCATATTGAAATCTACTAAAGGACATATATATTCCAAACAATATGATAATCTCTCTAACCAAGGTAGTAGGGACGAGGAGTAAACGGAGGGAGCACTAGTAAAATTTTCTTCTCGTCCTGCGAGCCACCGCGCGCATGGGCGAGGGAGCGGGCGTAAGGCGTACAGTACTACTACTACTCATGCAGTCCCTAGCCATTGAAACAGAGACAGCTAAAGAAAAAACGATCCATGCAGTCCCTAGCCCTTGTACCATAAACCCTAACTAGGCTTTAATTTGCTGGCAACGTCGGCGCTTCCTAAGAAATGAAGTTTGCAACCCTTTGACCATCGGATCATTTTGTGCAGTTTCACCAAAATCGAGATGAGCATCCCTGTGGCAAAGAAGAAGCGTGATTAGAATAATATTACTGGGACTAGTTGATGAGACATAAACTCATCACAAATACAGTACGTATAAGCTAGTAGAGGTATGTGCGGGGCAAAGAAGTAGAGAAATATCCACATGGAGTGATGTGGGCAGCTGGAGCAGTGGTGCAAGCCGGCTGTAAAGGGAGTTGTACCTGAGGGATGTCGGGACGTAGCTAAACCGATAGGAGGGCGGCGGGAGGAGGCAACTAGCCACGTCGCGGCAGTGAGCAATGGACGAAGGCAACCTCACCGGCTTTGTGAGAGAGAATGGCGGGGACCCCTGATCGGGACGTGCCGACAGTGGGTTTTCGCCATCGGCGACGGCGACCGCATCTACACTAAGCATCCACCCCTTCCCCCGGCAGACGTGATCCGCCGGGATGTTAGAGATGTGGCCACAGTGGTTTTGTGTGAGAGAGTGTGAAAACTGAAGAGAGCAACCCTAGCAACCAACCGTGTAGGCTCGTCCTACCTATCTATATAGTGGAGCGGTTTCCTTTTCTCTCCATATGAACCTATTTATATTGCGTACGTGCCACTGAAGAAAAAAACTTTATTTATAAATGACGCGGCACCTACTACTCGTTCTCCTATAAACCTTGCGCTTGGCATCTACAAACTATTAACCTTGCGATTGGCTCTTCGCCTCTTCGGGAAGTCGAGCAATAATGGTACTGCAGTATATATCGTTCTGGCTATATGAGACCGAATGAATTGCTGCACGTCCACCACGTGGCGAGGGTCAAGGGGGAAGGGAGAGTGTGTACTATTACGTCTTGGACTACATACGGAGCAAAATGAGTGAATCTACACTCTAAAATACGTCTATATACATCAGTGTTTGGAGTATGTACTAGTAGTTCATATTGAAATCTACTAAAGGACATATATTCCAAACAATATGATAATCTCTCTAACCAAGGTAGTAGGGACAAGGAGTAAACGGAGGGAGTACTAGTAAAATTTTCTCCTTGTCCAGCGAGCCACCGCGCGCGTGGGCGAGGGAGCGGGCGTAAGGCATAGTAAGCAAGCTTCACCTCATCCTACGAGCCACCGCGCCCGTGGGTGGGGGAGATGGCGTACTAAGCAAGCTTCTCCTCATTCTGCGAGTTGACGGGACACATCAAAAGTACTCCAGTGTATAGATCCTTGCCTCTAAGGTAGGCCCCACATGGTTTGCCTCTTTTTTAACATAATGCGTCAAGTCGCAATTTGTTTGTCCACCCATGGTAGACGATCCTCCCTCCATCTAGTGGACAACCAGTACACGTGTCAAGTTACCACGTGGGCTGCCTTTTCGTATAGAAATGAGCTCCACCGTGTACCCACGCGGGTGTGGTTGGGAAAGAGACGGGATTACGTGCGTCGTGTGTGCACCTCTTCTCTTCGTGCACATCCCCCACCTACGTGGGTGTGTGTGAGAGATACAAACCTAGACAAATGGCTTGTGCATTCGTGAGTGTTTTTTGTTTTTTGGGGGGGGGAGGTTGATTTTTCACGAATGTATTTGTGGGAATATATGTTGATGACATCTCAAACAAAATTTTGCATGCAATGTGTGTGAAATGGAGGCCTATCCATATCATATATAGAGGGTCGGGCGATCCATGAGAAGAGAGGGAGGGGTCATAGATATCAATAGAGTCAAAGAGAGGATCAAGTGCGTGGGTGCAAGATCGATGAAGAGAGCCATCGAAATTGTGTGTGTGTGCAAGTCAAAGATATAGGGCGACTGACCTAGCTACCGGAACGTCAGAGGGCACAGGTCAAGTTTGTGTGTGGCAGGGAGACATGACTAGAGCGCTTGATGTATCAGTGTGTGTGTGTGTGCGAGGGGGTGGGGGGTAGGCAGAGGCCTAACTATAGAGGTAGAACGACTCGTATATGTGTTGAGAAGGAGAGACCCAGCTATGTCTTGAGGGAGATCGGTCGACATCCATACATAACTGAAGGACGGGAAATAGGATGGGACAGAGAGAGAGGAGAGAGAGAGAGAAAGAGAGGGAGAGGGGTAGAGTGTTGGATGGGTGATGGGGTTGCTTCTCGAAGATGGTGGGAGAGGCCTACTAGACAAACTGAGGGTGGAACTGCAATATTATCATAAGAGTGGGGATGTGTTTCTGTGTGTACCTATGCGTGATAGATCTGTCGGGACACATCCATGGATGACGAAGGGGAACCATGTGTTTGGTAAGCAAACCTAACTAGATCGGTTGATCAATTGTTGTTTGTCGGAGGAAGGGAGAGACATAACTAATGAGGTAGATCGATCGACGCGTGGGAAAAAACGAGTTATAAGGACCTTGCTAGCTATATGTATAGCGGGAGATCGGTCGGTGTACGTCCATTTGTTAGAGGCAAATAAGGCCTGACGAAATGGATAGACAGAGAGAATGGAACTAGGAGGTAGTGCGGGAGGCCCTGATACTAGCTAGATAGGGGGAGGAGTGTGCGGTTGTGAGATCGATGAAAAGAGGGCGAGAGTTTACACGTGAGTGGGACCGTATGAGAGACACGAGGCAAGGACACATAAAGGACGAGATTGAAGGTGCGTGTGTATGTTGTAGCCAGACATCACTGGAGAGGTTTATCGATCGGTGTGTGTCGGAAAGGAGTTGTGGAGACTGTGGGAGAGAAACCTAAAGAAAAAAAATGAATGTGCGCGATAGATAGAATGCTGAGGGAGGGGGAGGGCGAGGAGGGTGTGTGCATGCATGAGAGAAAATTAGTGATAGCTACAAAGGTTAGAGGATTGTGTGGGTGTAAGAGACTAACAAAGATCATAATTTGATATGAAAGTGGATTCATATATTTGAATAGGAGATCATAGTGTTTTAAAAATATGCGTGCATGAATATAGCGGTGATACGCGTGTTGTGGTTTTGCACATGTTATACCATAATGTGATCATGCATGGCATTTGCAACTCACAGCTAAATGTCGAACAATCTAAACCATACTATACATCGAATAATCTCACATTTTATTTGAATTTGTGATAATGTGTGGCGTTTGCAGCTTACAACTAAATATCAAACAATCTAAACAATACTCTATATCAAACATTCTCACATTTTATTTGAATTTGTGGTAATGTGTGGTGTTTGCAACTCACATCTAAATACTTGTAGGCGTAGGGGCGGGGCACCATACATAATGTGATAAACACATTATACATATGAGACATGGTTTAGTTTGTGAAGATCTAGCTAGAGCTTGAAATGTACTATGATTTGAAATCAACATAAAGTGGATTCAAAAAATCGAGTTCGAGTTCAAATAGTACACATAGTTCATATGTAACTCGAGACTAATCATGTGGTGTGCTGTGAAGATAATACACAAATGATGATTTAACTTGAAAATAATGACGATTGTAGATCTTATTAAAACAGGGAAACGGATTCAAACGCTTTAACTTCACAACAATCATTATTGTAGATCTTATTCAAATAGAGAAACGAATTCAAATTTAGTTCATATTGACGCGGTAGTATATACGTTTGGAATGCACTAAAACATTCATTTGAGTACTAGGTTGCATGCGAAATATTTTAATTGAACATCACATGAATTCAAAATTACAACGTTAGGCTTAGGCATGTTATCTTAGGGTAACGCGAGTCGAGCCGGACGCCGCGGTGATGACGAAGATGGCGAGGCCGACGGCAAGGACGTGCCGCCCCTCGCGGCCACTCCGGGGGCGGGTCGATGTCGAGTCCCCGGGCGCTACCGGAGAGACGGCGCGACGCCGTGGCGCAGGAGATGAAGAAAAAAGGGTCCCGCCCGGATAGCGAAACTAGCAGCAGCGTGGTAGCATAGTAGTAGTACCGCCCCAAGGTGGGCGCCAACTGTCGTGGTATTCTCACGGGGGGCTTGCGAGTCGATAGATGCCACAAGGGCTTACTGTGAGGGTAAGACTGCTGCTGATAGGACCGGGAGCGGGTATGCGAGTAGCACGCGCTAGTTACCCAAGTTCGGGGCTCTCCGGAGAGATAACACCCCTACTCCTGCATGTCTGAGTATATCTGGTATATCTATCTGGTACAGAGTTGCTCCTGGAGCTGTATCTGAGCTTGGTGCCATAGGCATCTGGCTTTGCATATGTCTTATATGGGTGTATGAGCTAGCTAGCAAGTGGGCATGAGAGTGCTCCACCGTGCGTGGCATGTATGCATGCGTGAGGGAATTCATCCTCCCTGGATGGATGGATGTGAGCCCATATATATAGTGTGGAGCTAGCTTGATATGTAAGCTATGTGGGTAGCTTAGGAAGTAAGCTAGGTAGTGGCATGGGAACAAGGGGGCATGATGGGGTGTCATGCTTGTCCCCTGGGTCACTTCATAAATAGTGCTAGGGGACAAGTAACACTATACATGATGACATGAGGTACAGCCGTCTCGTCCGCGGTATGGCCGCCACGTCGGGGTCTTGTCGGTGTCGGGTCGGGTTGCAGTCGGCAGCCGGCTGGTTGACGCAGTTGGCAGCCGGCTGGTTGGCGCAGTCGGCAGCCGGCTGGTCAGAGCAGTCGGACGGGGAGCCGGCAGGAGCGGCTGGCCAGTCGGACTGAGGGGCTTTGCTAGCCCCGATGTCTTGACATATCGTCTTGCCGTCCTCGGGGTACCCGTGGTCGATTACTCCGATAGTAGCCCCCAAGTCTCCGGGCAACTTAGCAAAGTTGGGTGGAGGTTTTTTGGCGAGTGTTCATGGAAATGATCATGAAAAAAGACAAAGTTAGTCCATGCGGATATATCAAATATTTGCTTTTAGCATTGCATGTTTTATACGGAGGGTGCCGACTCGGTTTCGTACGAGCCCCCTTAATCTTTTTCGTGTTCCCTCCGCTTTTTGGCTTGTGCTCTTGCTTGCCGGACAGCCACTCTGCGGTCTGTGGCTAAGAGTGGGCCGCGAAGTGGAGTGTAAAGTACTCAGAGTCTAGCAGCAGATTCAACCGAGTAGATACTTGTAAAGGAAAACGGCCGGGTCGCTCGAACCGTTTTTCTTCCTGGACGTTTTTCGCGTGGGCGGCCTCCAGCGTTCACTCTTGCTAGCCGGACAGCCGCTCTGCGGTCTGTGACTAAGAGTGAGCCTTTGGTACCATGCACGGTACTAAGCCGTCTGCGGGAACTAACGTCTCAGGCCAAGTGGCCAGCCCCCGGGCCAACTCTGGTTGGCGCCGGGGTGAACAGTGATGCACCTGTAAAAAAATGCGGAGATAGCACCCGAGCATCGCTCGGGTTATCCGTGCTTGCGTGATGCAAAAATATGCGGGCGAGGAGCTCACATTGATTTTTGTGTAGTCACGGTCGTCGAAAACAGCCGGCGCGACTCGGCGCTCGCGGAGCGCGTCGGCGCACCCGCTGGGTGTAGCCTTCGAGCCCCCGGGTGCTCGAAGGGGGGTTCCGGCCGGTCAGGATCGACCGCCCAGGCGGCGAGGCGTCTTGCAGTGTCCTTTTTCTTCTTTTCTGCCGGCTAGGGGAGCTGGACAGAACTCTTCTCTTGTCTGCAATCTTCGCGGGGGCGCGCCAGTGCACCCGCTGGGTGTAGCCCCCGAGATTCGGGCCGACTGCTGAGCAGTCGGGTCGGATCTCCCGGCAACTACTTTGTCTTCTTTCTCTCGCAGGGGCGCGTCAGCGCACCCGCTGGGTGTAGCCCCCGAGATTCGGGCCGACTGCTGAGCAGTCGGGCCGGATCTCCCGGCGACTACTTTGTCTTCTTCCTCACGGGGGCGTGTCAGCGCACCCGCTGGGTGTAGCCCCCGAGATTCGGGCGGACTGCTGAGCAGTCGGACCGGATCTCTCGGCGACTACTTTGTCTTCTCTCTCTTGTGGGGGAGCGTCAGCGCAACCGCTGGGTGCGTCATCGGAGCAGGAGGCAGTCCAGCTGGCTTGGCACAGCTGGCAGCGCAGGTCACGACTGGCGGTCCAAGTGGCGAAGCAGACGGACGGGTCATCCGGACGGGTTGGCCTTTTCTTCTCCTTGTCCCAGCCGATCTCTTTTCTCTTTTTTTTGAGTCAGCCGGCTTGGCACCCGGCCACTACTCTCTCAGTCGGCTTGGGCAGCCGGCACCTGACTTTTCTTCTCTGGCAGCCGGCCACTTCATTTTTTAGTACTACCCGGACTTGGGCAGCAGGCCCGCTTCTTTTCTCTAGCACTCGGCCTCTTTCTTTCTTCTTCTTCTTTTTTCACTGCCTGAGCAGTCGGCAGGAGCGGGACGGCAGCAGCCGGCGTCCGGGTCGCGGCGAAGCCGGCAGGCCGGGCTGTGGGGGAGCCGGCGAGGGCGAAGCCGGACCCGGCCGGGCATGGACATTCGGACCTTTTTCTCTTCTTGGTCAGCCGGCCGAGGTCGGCGGCTGGAGCGGCGACCCAGAGCCGGCCTGGGGTGGGCGTCCGGAGGCGGACAGAGCCGGATCCGGCCAGGTGCGGGGCGGCGCTAGGGAGCCGGACGCGGCCGGGCTCGAGGTGGAGCCGTCGCACGCGCAGGCCGAATGTAGGCGGCTAGCGCGGATGGGCGCAGGGCGGCCGGGGAGCCGGCCAGCGCGGGAGCCGGCCGAGCGGGCAGGTCGGGCGGGCGGCATGGGAGGCCGGCCAGCGCGGGCCCCTAGCCACAGGCAGAAGCGGATCCGGCACGCGCGACCCGGCCGTGGGCGGAGGCGGAGCCGGCAGGCGGCAGATGAGGCTGGGGCCGGCGCTGTGGCCGGAGACGGCGACGAGCGGAGGAGCGTAAGTCCGCAGGGGCGCGGGGCGACCCGGCGGGAGCGGCCCAGCCATGGCGTAGGCGACCCGGCCACAGCAGGGGCGGTAGCGGGGTGAGGCGCACGGGGCATCGCCGGGAGCGAGCGCGGTGGAGGCCGGGTCGGTGGAAGCCGGCAGGCGGATGGGCAGCCGACCCCGGCCAGGCCCGGGGCGGCGTCGGGGAGCTGACGCGGGGTCGGATGCGGCCTAGCTTGGGGAGTCGACCCGGAGCCGGTGCGGGGACCAGGCCGAGCGCGGCAGTGGCTGTCGGGCTAGAGTGGAGCGCTATGGTGGAGCAGGGTGTTTGAAGATCGCAGGGGAGGAGGCAGCGGCCACGGCGCGGTGGCGCGCTGAAGGACGAAACAGCAGCGGGGGCAGGGCGCAGCCCCAAGCGCGAGGGGTTCCTCCCCTGGTGGCGTTTGAGCGAGGATGCAGCGGCAGCAGCTACAATCGGACAACAACACCATGGATATTGGAAGTGTTTGGGCATTGTCTGACTAATGCATGGCTAGTATCTGACCATAGTCAAGGAAGTGTACGACCATGGTATGGGGATTGAGTGGCTTGCTAGCTAGCATGTATGGAGGAGCGACCGCGTGCTACGGCCGGAGCTAGACAAGCGTGGAGGGGAGCGAGCGCGAGCAGCACGCGGATTGATGCAGCCGACCGAAGCGAGGCCCTGCGCGTGGCGCGCGCGCGGACGCGCGGCCGCGTCGCAACGGTGGCGGTGAAGAAGGCGCAACCGACGGCGAGGACACGCCACCCCTCGCGGCCACTCCGGGGGCGTGTCGGTGTCGAGCCCACGAGCGCTACTGGAGAGACCGCGCGACGCCGCTGTGACGACAAAGATGGCGAGGCCGATGGCAAGGAAGCGCCGCCCCTCGCGGCCACTCCGGGGGCGGGTCGATGTCGAGTCCCCGAGCGCTACCGGAGAGATGGCGCGACGCCGCGGCGCAGGCGATGAAGAAAAAAGGGTCCCGCCCGGACAGCGAAACCAGCAGCAGCGTGGTAGCATAGTAGTAGTACCGCCCCAAGGTGGGCGCCAACTGTCGTGGTATTCTCACGGGGGGCTTGCGAGTCGACAGATGCCACAAGGGCTTAGTGTGAGGGTAAGACTGCTGCTGATAGGACCGGGAGCGGGTATGCGAGTAGCACGCGCTAGTTACCCAGGTTCGGGGCTCTCCGGAGAGATAACACCCCTACTCCTGCATGTCTGAGTATATCTGGTATATCTATCTGGTACAGAGTTGCTCCTGGAGCTGTATCTGAGCTCACTGCCATAGGCATCTGGCTTTGCATATGTCTTATATGGGTGTATGAGCTAGCTAGCAAGTGGGCATGAGAGTGCTCCACCGTGCGTGGCATCTATGCATGCGTGAGGGATTTCATCCTCCCTGGATGGATGGATGTGAGCCCATATATATATTGTGGAGCTAGCTTGATATGTAAGCTATGTGGGTAGCTTAGGAAGTAAGCTAGGTAGTGGCATGGGAACAAGGGGGCATGATGGGGTGTCATGCTTGTCCCCTGGGTCACTTCATAAATAGTGCCAGGGGACAAGTGACACTATACATGATGACATGAGGTACAGCCATCTCGTCCGCGGTATGGCCGCCACGTCGGGGTCTTGTCGGTGTCGGGTCGGGTTGTAGTCGGCAGCCGGCTGGTTGGTGTAGTTGGCAGCCGGCGGGTTGGCGCAGTCGGCAGCCGGCTGGTTGGCGCAGTCAGCAGCCGGCTGGTTTGCGCAGTCGGCAGCCGGCTGGTCAGAGCAGTCGGACGGGGAGCCGGCAGTTGCGGCCGGGCAGTCGGACTGAGGGGCTTTGCTAGCCCCGATGTCTTGAAATATCGTCTTGCCGTCCTCGGGGTACCCGTGGTCGATTACTCCGACAGCGGTAGCGACGACGGACGCCGAGACGAGCACGTGACACCCCTGCCACCCTGTCTATCTTAGGGTAACGCGAGTCGAGGCGGACATCCTCGCGGTAGTGACGACGGACGCCGAGACGAGCACGTGACATCACTACCATCCTATCTTAGGGTAACACGAGTCGAGGCGGACGTCGTCGCGGTAGCGACGACGGACGCCGAGCCGAGCACGTGACATCACTATCACCCTTTCTTAGCGTAACGCGAGTCGAGGCGGACGTCGTCGCGGTAGCGACGACGGACGCCTAGACGAGCACGTGACACCACTGCCACCCTGTCTTACCGTCACGCGAGTTGAGGCGGACATCGTCGCGGTAGCGACAATGGACGCCGAGACGAGCACGTGACACCACTACCACCCTATCTATCTTACCGTAACGCGAGTCGAGGCGGACGTTGTCGCGGTAGCGACGATGGACACCGAGACGAGCACGTGACACCACTGCCACCCTGTCTATCCTAGGGTAACGCGAGTCGAGCCGGACGTCGTCGCGGTAGCGACGACGGACGCCGAGACAAGCACGTGACATCACTACCACCCTATCTTAGCGTAACGTGAGTCGAGGCGGATGTCGTCGCGGTAGCGAGGACAGACGCCGAGACGAGCACGTGACACCACTGCCATCCTGTCTTACCGTCACGCAAGTTCAGGCAGACGTCGTCGCGGTAGCGACGATCGACGCCAAGACGAGCACGTGACACCACTGCCACCCTATCTATCTTACCGTAATGCGAGTCGAGGCGGACGTCGTCGCGGTAGCGACGATGAACGCCGAGACAAGCACGTGACACCACTGCCACCCTATCTATCTTAGGGTAACGCGAGTCGAGGCAGACGTCATCGTGGTAGTGATGATGAACGCTGAGGCGAGCACGTCACACCACTGCCACCTTGTCTTAGCGTAACGCGAGTCGAGGCAGACGTCGTCGCGATAGCGACGACGGACACCGAGATGAGCACGTGACACCACTGCCACCCTGTCTTACCGTAACGCGATTTGAGGCGGACGACGTCGCGGTAGCGACGATGGACCCCGAGACGAGCACGTGACACCACTGCCACCCTGTCTATCTTAGGGTAACGTGAGTCGAGGCGGACATCGTCACGGTAGCGACGACGGACGCCGAGACGAGCCCGTGACACCACTGCCACCCTGTCTATCTTAGGGTGACGTGAGTCAAGGCGGACGTCGTCGCGGTAGCGACGACGGACGCCAAGACGAGCACGTGACACCACTGCCATCATGTCTTAGCATAACAAGAGTCGAGGCGGATGTCATCGCGGTAGCGACGATTGTCGCCGAGACGAGCACGTGACACCACTGCCACCCTGTCTTAGCGTAACGCAAGTCGAGGCGGACGTCGTCGCGGTAGCGACGACGGACGCCGAGACGAGCACGTGACATCACTACCACCCTATCTTTGTGTAACGCGAGTCGAGGCGGACGTTGTCGCGGTAGCGACGACGGACGCCGAGACGAGCACGTGAAACCCCTGCCACCCTGTCTATCTTTGGATAACGCGAGTCGAGGCGGACATCGTCGCGGTAGCGAAGACAGACGCCGAGACGAGCACGTGACATCACTACCATCCTATCTTAGGGTAACACGAGTCGAGGCGGACGTCGTCGCGGTAGCGACGACGGACGCCGAGCCGAGCATGTGACATCACTACCAGCCTTTCTTAGCGTAACGCGAGTCGAGGCAGACGTCGTCGCGGTAGCGACGATGGATGCCGAGACGAGCACGTGACACCACTGCCACCCTGTCTTACCGTCACGCGAGTTGAGGCCGACGTCGTCGCGGTAGCGACGACGGACGTCGAGACAAGCACGTGACATCACTACCACCCTGTCTTAGAGTAACGCGAGTCGAGGCGGACGTCGTCGCGGTAGCGACAATGGACACCGAGACGAGCACGTGACACGTAGCGAAATATTTTAATTGAACATAACATGAATTCAAAGTTTTGAATGACATTTGTAGTGCGAATTGATTTGGTATAGTACACGTTAGGCTTGTCCGAAAATTTCAACCCGCGCCTTGGTAGCCCGAAATATTTAAGATATATCTTTGTCTCGTTGTGCTCCGACAACTCCCTCCATCTCAACCCGTGCCTTGCTATTCCAAAATTACAACGCGCGCGAAAACTCCCACCTCCTGTGAAATCCCGACACGCGAAATGCCCGTGATACCCCTGAACCAATAGAACCGTCTCAAATCAGTGGGGGTACTTTCGTAACTTACCCCACATTTTGGACAAGTGCGTCCCTAAGCCATGGTTCCCCACTCCCATCCCATCCGCCCACCCATTCATACACCGAGGCCAGGAAAACCCACGAAGCCCCACACCCTCCTCCGTCCGCCACCCAGCCGGAGCCTCTTCCCTGACGACGTCGTCCACAGCAACACCTTGACGTGCCTCATCCACCATACCGGATGAGGATCCATCGTCGATCTGGTCGTCCCGCCGGTTCAGCCACCCCGTCCTCCACCTCCAAGGAGCTGCCCCGACGTTCCCCTCGTCTATCGTGCCACCTCCATTCCCACACCGCCATCTTCACCTACACCACTGGAAGAGCATCAGCATCACCGTTTCCTCGGATGAAGTTGTGGCCTAATCAGCGCCACCAAAGAGGTTGTACACTAATCACCGCCTTTTCTTTTTGATTCGATCTCACGATGCTGCTGGCACTCGGTCCCGAGCCGACACGGCGCGGCTCCATCCACCGCGGCGTCGCCGGCCACTTCCTCCACGACGTCGCTCCCTCGGCGGCGACGTCCACATCAATAGGAGATACTGCTGCTTTAGCTCTCGCTCACGCTGCTGCTCTGCTCTTGCTCTCAGTCCCCTGCCTGGTCTGCTCTTGCTCTTACTCGCACTGCTACTCTCGCTCTTGCTCTTGCTTGCGATGCTGCTCCAATTTGGCTACACTTCATTCGACTGAATCGACTTTTGGGTCATTCAATTTTCAGGGGGTGGGGGGGCTCGCCGGAGTTAAGGAAGAACCAGCTGTAGCGGGGAGGGGGCTCACTGGAGAGGTACCCCACTATCTATCTTAGGGTTCAGGGTGGGGGCGGTGGTAGGGCGGTGGTGTGGGGATCGCCGGAGAAAAAGCTCGGCACGGGGGGGCCTAGAGGGATGGTCGGGGCGGCGGCGGACCGGCGGTGGGGAGTGTTTTCGGGGCGGGCGAGGCGGCTGTTTGGCCGGTGGTGGCTGGCGGCTCAGGGGGGTGGAGGTTGAAGATGAACTGCAGGCCCTTGATTTCGTATCCAATGGCTGCAAAATCGACTGACTAGAGATGAAAAATCAGTCGACTGAAGTGTAGCCTCACCTCTAGTGCATTCAGTTTGGACAGTAAAATTCAGTTTCGACAGCAAAATTCAGTTTCGACAGCTAAGTTCAGTTTCGACAGTTAAATTCAGTTTCGACAGTTAAGTTCGGAGATGAGCGGCTGATGTATACATCTAGCACTTTGTGGTTATGTATTTTACGTCATCTATTGGAGGTGCTATTAGATTTCCACTTAGGTTAACGTTGTCTCTCTTGTCCTTCTTCAGCCTCGGCGTCGTACAACTCACCGGAGCTGCTCCAACGACGAAACCCTCCATCACAGCGGAGCAGTACCTCGGGCTCCATCTCCAGACGCCTAAGATCTTCTTCCCCTCCTCCGACAGCCAAGTCAGCCGGAGCATCCTCACCGGCCAACCCAATCACGCTGAGATCGACACGGCTTCGCCAAAGAGGTTGTACACTTCTTGTGGTTTGACTTAATCTCACCATACTTCTTTGCATCCTGTGATCTTCCAATTCTTGTGAACCAAACACCCAGATTGGCAGAAATCTTGTGTTTTTAAATTCTCTGTTTTGCACGTGCATTCCTATCCTATTCCTATCTATTTCCTATCCTTGCATTGTTAGAATCCTCAAATTCAAACAAGCCCTTACACAATTACTTCTGTTACAGATATGTGTCAAAGAAAACCTTGTGTGGTTTGTCCTACTCCTGCGGTGCTTTGTTCCACCCCAGCTCAGCTGCTCCAATGACGGAAGGGTTCACCACAGCAGGGATCCGCTCTCCAGACTGTCTTTCGCCGCCTTAGATCTTCTTCCCCGCCGCCGGCAGCCACGACAACTGCATTACCATCATCAAATGATCAGATGACCTTGAGGACTACAGGCAAGAGAGGTCGCACTCTTCCGTGTCTGCTTACGTTATCCATCGCTTAATATGATGACATGCTACTTTATCATCGTGTTCACCTATTAGACTCCAAGTCAGGTCCAAACTTATGCTGAAACTTGAGTTCTAAAATGGTTGTGGGGTACATATTGGGGCAGTAATCAGTACTATCTGGTTAATCTCGGGTGTCTACTATGAGTTTCATGTTGGGTGCAAACAAACATTAAAGGAGCCATTATCTGTATTTTTTAACTAAAGCTATTATCTGCCTGCTATCATTGGTTTTGGGTCTATCCACAATTTTCTACCATCACTCTGGATTTGTGCATACACTCCTTACATAATCTCACTATGTTTTATTCCTATGCATGTCAGTTATTGTACACAACGGAACTGAACATGTAGAGTGAGGGAGTCCTAGATTAGGGCGTGTCCGGGTAGCCGGACTATAGCCTTTGGCCGGAGTCTTCGACCATGAAGATACAAGATTGAAGACTTCGCCCCGTGTCCGGATGGGACTTTCCTTGGCGTGGAAGGCAAGCTTGGCGATACGGATATGTAGATCTCTGTAACACCCTCGATGCGACTATAGCTCCCACGTGTCGAGGCACGACTTAGAGACATAATCGCATTGAAGGCATATGTCGCAAGTTAGGCAATCTTCACAAACATCCCATGTAATGTAATAATAAAAGGGGAGATAACATAGTTGGCTTACACTCGCCACGTCAATCAAGTACATAAATAACATTACATCATCCAAACACTCATGGCCCGACTACGGCGCCAAAATAAAAGAGAACCCAACATGCGACTCGGTCCCACTCACACCCAACTGGGCACAACTACTGATCATCGGGAAAGGAAACATAGTATCGTTGAGAGTCTTCGTCGAACTCCCACTTGAGCTCATACGCGTCTCCTGGAGCGGAATCATCAGGCCCTGCATCTGGTGTAATAGTAATCTATGAGCCACAGGGACTCAGCAATCTCGCACCCTCACGATCAAGACTATTTGAGCTTATAGGTAAGGCAAGGTAAAATATGAGTGGAGCTGCAGCAAGCGACTAGCAAGTATGGTGGCTAACTTATTCGCAAAGAGAGCGAGAAGAGGAGGCAAGGCGCGAGCAAGAAACTAGAGAGCAACCTGCGCAAACATTACTCCAACACCGTGTCCACTTCCCGGACTCCGCCGAGAAGAGGCCATCACGGTAACACACTCAGTTGGTTCATTTTAATTAATTAAGGTTCAAGTTGTCTACAACCGGACATTAACAAATTCCCATCTGCCCATAACCGCGGGCACAGCTTTCGAAAGTTCAATCCCTGCAGGGGAGTCCCAACTTAGCCCATGACAAGCTCTCACGGTCAACGAAGGAATAGACCTCCTCCCAAGACGTTCCGATCAGACTCGGTATCTCGGTAACTCAAGACACTTCGACAGGTTAAAACAAGACCAGCAACACCGCCCGAATGTGCCGACAAATCCCGATAGGAGCTGCACATGTCTATTTCTCAGGGCACACTCATATGAGACATCCTACGAGTAAAACCAACCCTCAAGTTGCCCCGAGGTGGCCCCGCAGTCTACTCGGTCGGACCAACACTCAGAGGGAGCACTGGCCCGGGGGGGGGGGTTAAAATAAGATGACCCTTGGGCTCCGGTAACCCAAGGGAAAAAGAGGCTAGGTGGCGAATGGTAAGACCAATGTTGGGCATTGCTGGAAAAGCTTTAATCAAGGCGAACTATCAAGGGGTTCCCATTATAACCCAACCGCGTAAGGAACGCAAAATCCGGGAACATAACACCGATATGACGGAAACTAGGGCGGCAAGAGTGGAACAAAACACTAGGCGAGAGGCCGAGCCTTCCACCCTTTACCAAGTATATAGATGCATTAAGATAGCAAGATAATATAATGATATCCCAACAAGTAAATAAAAGATGTTCCAACAAGGAACGGCCTCCAATCTTCACCTGCAACTAGCAACGCTATAAGAGGGGCTGAGCAAAGCGGTAACATAGCCAATCAACGGTTTGCTAGGACAATGGTGGGTTAGGGGTTTGACATGGCAATTTGGGAGGCTTGCAAGCAAGTGGTAGGCATCGTAGCAATGGCATAGCAAAAGAGCGAGCAAACTAGTATAGCAAAGATAGTAGTGATTTCGAGGGTATGATCATCTTGCCTGCACAGTTGTCAGAGTTGACTGGATCCTCAAAAGCAAACTCAACGGGCTCCTCGTTAGCGAACTCGTCTCCTGACTCTACCCAAAAAGACAAACAAGCAACAAGGATACAATCAACCACGTGCAAGACCAAGCAACATGATGAAATGATGATATGCTATGCGGGATGCGATGCGGGATGCAAAATGCAAGATTTGACAGGAAATGCATGAACCTGGCCTCAACATGGAATTCCAAGTGTGCCACTGGAAATATGGGATGAAATCGCTTGAAAACGATATAAAGAACGCCGGAATCGGAGTTACGGTTGGAAATGGCAAGCGATTCAAAATTGGCACCGGTCTGCAATTTACAGCAAGTAGGCATCTAAATGCAATGAGATGAACATGCTACAGCACCCAAACATGACAAAAAAATACATGGCAGGGATGCACACAAGATGCTTAACAAAAGTCTGGCACTGAGCTATGGCCAAATCATCCATTAACAGGTTCAAACAAGCATGGCAAAAACGCAAATGGTAAAACAGATCTCAGACTTAGTGAAATTAACACTTGTCTGGAATTTCAGATCATATAGCCCTCTTCGGAGCAACAAAAGAACATGGTACAGGACCTGAACATGACAAAGAAAGACATGGCATGGAGCTACTCAACAAGCTTAACAAAAGTCCCTTAGTGACCTTGAGCCAAAAGGGATCACAAAATATACTAACAAGCACACGAACATAGCGAAAACATAATCAGTTTTCAGACTTAGTGAAAACTGGGACATGCTGAAATATAACTCACGAAGGCATGTTTACGAGCTCGATGCACTCACTATGGTGCAAGTCATGGCAAGACAATCCAACATCCCTCAAGAAGGCACAAAATACAAGCTAGACATGGAAAGAACAATGGCATAGCATGCACGGATCAACTACAATAACATCGGCAAAATCGCAAACAAGTTGACGATCTGCCTAGATTCACAACGAAGCAAAAGTAGAGCTCGATTGAATCAAGCTAGGGTGCTCCATAATTGCAAGTAAAGACATGGATGGATATAGCATAACAAGATTAACAAAACTCCTTTACTGATCATCCTCAAAAGAGGCACGGATCACTAGGAAACAGCAAGAACATATGGCATCATGAACTAAATAATCCCAGACTTAGTGAAAACTACTAAGTCCCTGAAAACAGAATTAGCAAGTGCACCACTTTGCAAGCTTGCACAAGTCACCACACCCATCCTAAAAAATACATGGGTTGCACCTCTGGAAAGATGACTAAACCATTAACAAAACATATGAAGAACTCACGGGCATATCGTGCACACATTAATCATGGCAAAAATGACAAAAGTGCTAAACGGAGTAACAGATCTGACAATTAACTCAAGTAGCCCTCTTCTAACAGCATTTCGGGCATCAAGATGAGCTCAAATGAAAATGATGCAATGGAATGAAATGATGTACTCTCTGAGATGAACATTTTGATATGCTATATGCATGAATTGGAGCTACGGATGCAAAGATATCACAGGTCAAAGATTGCATAAAATTAGGGTTTCAGGAGGAGAAAGTCAACCGATCCAAAATATCTCAGATCTGCACGGAAAACGAGGCACGGCTGGATCCGAGCTCGCCGGAGCTCTAGACGGCCGGAGTTGGAGGGGGCGGCCGGGTCCGGGCTCCGGTCGCCGCAGAGGAGCGGGCGGCGGGGCGGCGACCCGCGCGGGGCGGCGGCGGCAGCGGCGGCCCGCGATGGCGGCGGCGGCGGCCCGGCGAGGCGGCGGCGGCAGCCGGGCGAGGCGGCGTCGGCGGAGGACGGCGGGAGGCGGCGGAGGACGGCAGGAGGCGGCGGAGGACGGCAGCGTGGGGCGCGGCCCGCGGTGGCTGCGTCGGGGGCCGGCCTTGGGCCTTCGGGCCCGTGGCGGTGGGAGGTGGCCAGTTGCCACGTAGCGGCGGCGGATAGGGCGAGGGGGGCGGCGACGGACGTGTCCGGCGCCGGGCGCACTTGTCCGGCGGGCGGAGATGAAATTAGGGTTTCGGGGAGAGGGAGAGATCCGAAATTCGGGGGGGGGGGGGGTTCTATTTATAGTCATAAGTGGAGCTAGGAGAGTCCAAATGAGGTGCGCTTTTCGGCCACGCGATCGTGATCGAACGCTCTAGGACATGGAGCAGAGTTTGGTGGGTTTTGGGCCAAATTGAAGGGGTGTTGGGCTGCAACACACACGAGGCCTTTTCGGTCCCTCGGTTAACCGTTGGAGTATCAAACGAAGTCCAAATGGTACGAAACTTGACAGGTGGTCTACCGGTAGTAAACCAAGGCCGCTTGGCAAGTCTCGGTCCAATCCGGAAATGTTTAGTCCCCACACACGAAAGAAAGCTAGAAAAGACCACCGGAGGAGAACGAAGCGCCAGAACGCAAAACGGACAACGGGAAAAATGCTCGAATGCATGAGACGAACACGTATGCAAATGCAATGCACATGATGACATGATATGAGATGCATGACAACGATAACAACACACGGAGAAAAAAACCCGAACCCGAGAAAATAAATATAACTTAACGCCGAAAAAGGCAAGAGTTGAAGTACAAATAGGGAAAGTTACATCCGAGGTGTTACAATCTCCTCCCATTGTAACCGACTCTGTGTAACCCTAGCCCTCTCTGGTGTCTATATAAACCGGAGGGTTTTAGTCCGTAGGCCGAACAACAATCATACCATAGGCTAGCTTCTAGGGTTTAGCCTCCTTGATCTCGTGGTAGATCTACTCTTGTACTACCCATATCATCAATCTTAATCTAGCAGGAGTAGGGTTTTACCTCCATCGAGAGGGCCCAAACCTGGGTAAAAACATCGTGTCCCTTGTCTCATGTTACCATCCGCCTAGACGCACAGTTCGGGACCCCCTACCCGAGATCCGCCGGTTTTGACACCGACATTGGTGCTTTCATTGAGACTTCCCCTGTGTCGTCGCCATCAAAAAGGATGTCTCGTCCCATCTTTAAGGACGGCACCATTGCTAAGGGAGCTTTGGCTGTCGGCCAAACTCTCCGGCTAGGCGGTTTCCTTATGACCGCCTATTCGGCCGCTGCGCCGACGATGACTTCTCAGGTCATCAAAAGCAATCTTCACGTCAACTTGGAACTCGCCGAGCAGTTAGATCCAATGGAGCTATCTTCCCTAAACAAGCTCTTGGATCGCATCGCCGCCCCGGGAGTCGCTACAGACTACGATCAGATTGGGCCTAAACCCGATCTGAGAGAGATTAACTCTCCCCAGGTCACCCATCACGTTGCAGTGGTGGAGGAACAATGCGGCGACCCTTCATATATCTTAAGGACTAGCTATGTCCGGATTCCCGATCCCTCCAAGCCGGATACCCGCAGAGGGGAGGGCGTCACTCAAGACCTGAACCTAGAGTCAGGCAACGGGCTAGATTCATCGGATAACATCCAAGAATCCAAACTTTCGAGTTCGGAAACTCCTTGGCCCTGAGTCTCAGATTGGGTAAGGTTTCGGATTCAACTCCACCCACCCACCCGAACTTAAGAGATCTATCCCAAATTAGGCAAGAGCCCAAAGAAACAGTACATCATTACTGGGCCAGATTCCTCCTGGTTATGAACAGGATAAAGCACTACCGCGAGGAAGATGCAATTTCATCCTTCTACAATAATTGCACGGACAAGGGAGTCCTCAATGCCATAAGTCATCGTGAAATTACACGCTTTGCTGAGTTGGCGTCCATAGTACGAAAGTACTGTGTGATGGAAAGTGCCTGGAAAACCGAAATAAAATTTTGGGACAATCCGGTCCTGAATACAAACCCAGTCCGAAATAAAAGGGTGCATTATCGCCAGACACCCGGGTTAAACACAAAAAAGCAAAAACCCTCTACAGGGCATGGAACCGTACTGGAGGGATGGCTCAATGGACCCTGTAAAATTCACAGTACAGAGGGCGCCACACCAACTCATAGCCTTAGAGCATGTTGGATACTCCGGCAGGTGGCCAGAAGTGGCGAAGATCTTCTAACCCCAGAAGCCATAGAGCACCAGCCCAGGGATACCAGTACGGTATTAACAGTCTTCGAGACATTCGCATCAAATAATATGCGGAAACGAACACTCCGCAGCCTTACCGAAGTCTACCACGTAGCAACAATAAACCCATGCAGTGACACGGCTATTACCTTTAATGCCAGTGATGAACCTAAATTCCAAACAGCCCGAGCACCAGCCGCATTGGTCCTCAGTCCAATAGTGGACGGCTTTCGCCTTACCAAGGTACTCATGGACGGTGGCAGCGGATTGAACCTCATTTATGAGGAAACCCTTCAAAAAATGGAAATAGACTGGAACCGCATTGAGCGAAGCAGCACAACCTTTAGAGGAATAATCCCCAGTTGAGAAGCGCGCTGTACAGGAAAAATCACACTAGATGTGGTGTTCGGCACGCCGGATAATTACAGGTTCGAAGAGATCATGTTCCAAGTGGCCCCGTTTAGTAGCGGATACCATGCTCTGTTAGGGCGTGAGGCATTTACAATCTTCCAAGCCATACCCCATTACGGGTACATGAAGCTCAAAATGCTCGGGCCCAACGGCATCATCACTCTTGCTAGTGATCTGGACATAGCACTCCGCGTCGAAAACAAGACAGCCGCACTGGCTCTCGAGGCACTATCCGAAGCCCTAGCGGCTGAGGAACTGACTGCGCTGTGCTCCACGGTGAATAGGGACGATGTGATACTCGACAAAATATCCAAGTCCACCTCCTTTAAACCGGCGGACGAAATAGTCAAATTCCAAGTCCATCCAACAGACCCTACGAAAACAGCTTCCATCGGGGCACAATTAAACCCTGATGTAGACGCTGCACTGCGAGAGTTCCTACATGAGAACTGGGAAATTTTTGCTTGGCACCCTTCAGACATGCCAAGAATCCCACGCAGGCTGGCCGAGCACAGCTTAAATATCCTAAAAGGATTCAAGCCAGTCAAGCAGGCTCTTCGGCGTTTCTCCGAACCTAAGAGACAAGCCATGGGAGAGGAACTAGCCAAGCTATTGGAGGCCGGATTCATCAGAGACATAAAACATCCAGACTGGCTAGCAAACATGGTGATGGTACCAAAGAAGGACAAATCCTGGCGCCTGTCCGTCGATTTTAAGGACCTCAACAAGGCTTGCCCAAAGGATCCCTTCCCCCTCCCCCGCATCGATCAAAATATCGATGCTACTGCAGGACACGATTCGTTGTGTTTCCTCGACGCATACTCCGGCTACCATCAAATTAAGATGGCAGAGCCAGACCAAGCCGCAACGGCATTCATCACACCATACGGCCCATTCTGCTTCAACACAATGCCCTTCGGGCTCAAAAACGCCGGCGCAACATATCAGCGCATGATTCAGACATGTCTGGCAAACCAGATCGGCAAAACGGTGGAGGCATACGTAGATGACGTGCTCGTCAAAACCAAGCATGTCGAATCTCTAGTAGACGACTTGAGGCTCACATTCGATAAGCTCCGAACATACGACATCAAGCTCAACCCAGAAAAATGCATTTTCGGCGTACCAGCCGGAAAGCTCTTGGGCTTCATTGTATCCGGTAGAGGAATTGAAGCAAATCCAGCCAAGATCTGAGCTTTGTCACAACTGGATATCCCAAAGGACCTCAAACAAATACAAAAACTGACTGGATGCGTGGCGGCTCTAAGCCGCTTTATCTCCCGCTTGAGAGAAAAGGCATTACCCCTTTATCGCCTCCTCCGGCAGACCGAACACTTCGAGTGGACGGACGCCGCCACGGCCGGACTCGACGAAATAAAAGCCATATTGGCAACCAACCCAGTCCTAGCCGCGCCAAACATTGGCGAACCAATGCTATTATACATTGTGGCAACTCACCAAGTTGTGAGCGCAGTGCTCATTGTCGAACGAGAAACGGACGGACATAAATTCCCCCTTCAAAAGCCGGTCTACTATGTGTCCACTGTCCTTACTCCATGCAAGTCACGGTACCCGCATTATCAAAAGATAGCGTACGCGGTATTCATGGCATCCCAGAAACTGCGACACTACTTTCAAGAGTGTTCGATATCGGTAGCCTCGGAAGTGCCACTTAATGATATCATAAACAACCGCGACATGACGGGACGGATTGCAAAATGGGCCATTGAGCTCCTCTCGTTCAACATAACTTACAAGCCACGGCGAGCTATTAAGTCACAAGTTTTGGCCGACTTCATCGCCGAATGGACGGAAGCCGAAATCCCTAAAGAGTACGGCAAATATTCAAACTGGATCATGCACTTCGACGGCTCCAAAATGTTGGTCGGTCTGGGGGCTGGCGTCGTTTTAACATCCCCCACAGGAGATACAGTTCAATACGTACTCCAGATAATGTATACGGACTCCAACAACACAGCCGAATATGAGGCCCTTCTACATGATCTCCGGATGGCAGTATCCATGGGCATTCAACGCCTAGAGGTGCGCAGGGATTCGAACCTCGTGATATCCCAAATAAATGGAGACTTTGATGCCAAGGATCCAAAAACGGCAGCTTACCGCAATGCCGTCCTAAAAATGTCAGCTCGGTTCGAGGGGCTCGAATTTCACCATATAGCCCGGGAAAATAATCAGGCGGTAGATGTACTGGCACGCATCGGTGCAAAACGCGATGTAGTCCCCCCCCCAACATCTTCTTGGAGAGGCTGTTCAAGCCATCCTAGTATGGGAAGGGGAACCTGGAAATAACAGCCCGGACCTAACCGCACTGCCCGACACCGAACACTCTGACATAATTGGAGGCTCTGCCAACGAAATAACATCTTCAGCCTACGTAATAATGGTCGTCATCGCCCCGTGGACAGAACCATTCCTAGCCTACCTTACTAGGCAGGAACTTCCCGAGGACCAAAACGAGGCATGCTGCATAGTGCAGCGATCTAAAGCCTATAAAGTCCATGAGGGAGAGCTTTATAAGAAAAGCACCACCGGAGTCCTTCAAAGGTGCATCTCCGAAGAGGAAGGGCGGAACCTTCTGGCTGAATTTCATGCCGGACTCGGCGGTCATCACGCTGCAGCTCGGGCCCTTGTAAGCAAGGCCTTCCGTACAGGCTTTTATTGGCCGATGGCCCGGGAAAACGCTTAGGACTTCGTCCAACGATGCGTTGGTTGCCAGCTTTTTGCAAACCAAAGCCATATACCACCCACCACCCTCCAAACTATCCCCATCACTTGGCCCTTCGCGGTCTGGGGGCTTGACATGGTTGGACCCCTTAAAGGCGGAACCCACAAGAAAAAATACTTGGTGGTCATGGTGGATAAGTTCACCAAATGGATAGAAGCTAAGCCTGTTAAGACGGCTGAATCTGGACCGGTGATAGACTTCATATCCGGGGTCGTACACCGTTACGGCGTCCCCCACAGCATCATCACTGATAATGGCACGAACTTTACGGCTGACGAGGTAAAACTCTGGTGCAAAAACATGGGTATCAAGATCGATTATGCTTCCATTTATCACCCACAAACTAACGGCCAGGTCAAGCGAGCAAATGGTCTGATCATGAGCGACATCAAACCCAGATTAGTGCGGTCCCTTAAGGAATCTAACACACACTGGGTAGAGGAGTTCGACTCCGTACTCTGGGGGCTGCGGACCACGCCGAATCGTACCACCGGATACACACCATTCTTCATGGTATACGGCGCAGAGGCGGTTTTGCCCTGCGACATAATTCATGACTCACCTCGAGTGCGCATGTACGAAGAAAGAGAAGCCGAGCTCGATCGGCAGGACAGTCTGGACGCCTTGGAGGAGGAGCGTGACGTGGCAAAAGCCCGTTCCTCATTCTATCAACAGCAGGCTCGAAGATACCAAAGCAGAGAAGTACGGGCCAAAACTTACAATGTTGGCGACTTAGTTCTACGCCTGCCGGATAAGAAAAAGGACAAACTGAATCCCAAATGGGAAGGTCCCTTCATTATTGACCAAGTCCTGACTGGTGGAGCGTACCGTCTGCGAGATGCATCGGATAACCGACTCAAGCCGAACCCATGGAACGCAGCCTGTCTCCGAAGATTCTACGCCTAGCGCCGGACTTTGTGTTCGTCTCCTTCCTCTGTCCATTTTTTATACATGAGTTGTCTTATATTTATCTCCTTCTCCCCTCCTTTTCTCTTATAGCCTTTAAGGGCTCATTCGTGCCTTGTTCGCACACAACTGACGCGCTATCCGCACTCATTATACCTGGGGGCTTCTTTAACAGAAGCTTATTTATACGGGCTTCATGCCCAACACATGTGTCACACTTCCGCATGTACCTTTTATTCACCATTATATGCATCGATATGACTTAAGTTTTGGCCAAGCTGGGTTGCCTGGCTCCTGTGCTTACCCCTACGTTCTCGATTGTTCGGCTAGCTGGTAAAGGGAGCACCTCTGCGATTGTTACTGCCGGGTCAGCCGGATGTGTACCTCACTCTGGGTGAAGCCGAAAGCTAGCGTTCTTAAGGGAATATTCGGTCGGTGAACTAAAGATGATTTCTCACTTATTTATTTATGCGCCCCCAGATGTTCTTCCTGCGTCTCTTTTCGCAGTCCAGACATGCACTTTAGGGCATGCCTCCCAGAGAAAGGAACCCCTAACGGAACTATTCTCCCTGGAAGATGTTTCTTACTAACCATGTAATATAACATAACTAGTTGGGCACTTGTCTGTTCAAGCAATAAATGACCCCTACGCCTGGTCTCCACGCATGCCCCGGTTCTTACATAACCAAGAGGGTATTCGAACACACTCCAGACCGTCGGGTCCCGAAGTTGAAGCGAAAAGGTCTGCCATGACAAACGATCTACAATCCGGCTAGAAGGCATTATACATGTCACTTAAAATTACATAGTCAATTTGACTGATTGTATTCCTCTTCAATACCATCTAATAGGCTGCCTAGTTTACAGTCCTGTTGGGAATACTTTGCAGCCAATTCTACTTGGCCGTACACTAAGCTCACAGGGATCTCCTTCACATCGGGGCCCACAGGTCCGACCTCAGCCATCTGGTTTGGGTCAGCCTTCGTATACCGCGTCTTCACCATGGCCTAGGCCTCCCTGGCGCCTTGATGGCAGGCCGATATCTTCCATAACCGAAAGCGCCACCGCGCCCCCTTCAGCTTCTCTAAAAGCTCTCCAAGGCCTTCGGGCATGGAGACGGATGGCCACAAGGCCTGGGCGACGCCTTGCATCACCTGCCGAACTCGCTCGTGCAGTTGTGAGAGCTCGAGAAGAAGGTCACCTGTAGAACTAGGCATTTCCTCTGCAGGACGACCGGTTAGCATACCTACAGACATACCTCTGTTAGTCGACTTCCTCGCCAAACTCTTTTTCAAAGTTTTCTCAAGCACTTACTAAATATGCCGCGTCGAAGCCGCCGATTCTCCTTAATGGAGTCCGACAGTTGGGCACGAACATCCTTTAGTTCCATGCCCTGCTGGGTGTTCGCACATTGGAGATTATTCTTCTCCTGCCTCACCTTCGTAAGCACGCTCTCGCCGGCCTTTAACCGACGCAAGAGCTGTTGCTTATCCGGATCTACTCCGGCGACATCTGCAATGTTCTTGTCAGATTTGCACACACGCCGCACTTCACATAATACTTATCATTCGAAGCGGATAGTACCAGTGGGGGTCTCCCTGGGCTCCCCTGCTGCGGCTTGTGCGGCCTCAAGTTGGGCTCTGCACTCTTCTAGCTCCTAGGACAGTCGGGTATTCTTTTCTGTAAGAACCTACATAACAAATGATCCTTAAATCAGTTATTCTAACTGTTTCAAGTCTCGGGGGCTACTGGTATATATAATCACCAAATTTTCTTACCTATATGTCCTTTACATACTGCTCCATGGCTCTGGTTAGACCATCTTGAGCAGCACGGAGATACGCATCTCCCGAGTTAAAGAGCTCCAACGCCTCCTGGGATAGACAAGCGTCGCAAAGAACTGTCCGGCGACGCCTGTGGTTCATGGCACTCTCCACCTCGTAATTGGTGGCAGACAGCCTGTCTGCATCCTCTGTCAGAGGAGCATCCGGTGCGCGCCTCGTGTTCGCCTCCGCTTCTGGACCCGGCCTTGGAGCCTGGCTGGTGGAAGCGCGATTGGCAACCTCTCCGGATATAGTCCGGCGAGCACTCTTTTTACTAAAGAGAGCACGGGCATTAGCATGCCTCTGAGGATAATATCTTGGAATAAGATGGCGTGCCGTACCGTTCTGCCGGCGTCTCAATCCGGACCGCACTTCTTTTCAGCCTGTGGGGCCTTGCGGCCCCTTGTTGGCTAGTCGCCGCAGGCTCGGCCTTCCGCCTCAAGGACTTCCCATGCAAAACACAGTTGTTATACGGTAATCAAAAACACGCGAGGACGGATCCCTTTTCAAAGTGCTGGGACTTCGGTCTCAGTTACCTGTGAGGCTGGGAGTAGCCCTGGGTAATCGGCCGTAATGGCCACCAAGGTGTTGTCACTGCTCAATTGGTAAAATACCCCATCAATCAGCTCCACACATATGTCCGGATCCTCTTGGGAGGCCGGGTCGAGGGACCGTTCCGGATCCTCGGGTTGTGGAGGAGGGTTGTTTATCTCCTTTAAGGCCTGCCGCAGTTCTTGCGTCGAAATCGCAAGATAAGATACTTAACTATGGGAATATGGAACGGATGGGCAAGAAGAAGTGTCCGCTTACCCAGCTTGGAGGATTGTACATAGAAAATCCACCCAGTGGATTGACGCGGAGGAATTCCTCCTCTTCTCCCTTATATAAAGCGGACAAGATCTTCATTAGAGCGGCAACCAGTTCCGGCCCCTTACGGCCACAGCGGGTGGCATCATCCTCCCTGTTGAAATCCCACATGGGGTGGCCTCTATATTGAAGCGGTTGCACCCCTCGCATAATGCATGTGGCCATGACCTCGATCATGGTCAGTCCGGAATGAGCTAACAACCTTATCCGGCTCGTCAGGTAAAGAACATCCTTGTCATTTTCCTTTTGAGGGCTCCGAGGACGCCAACTTAGGTGCTTCTTCAAGGGAGCATTATCGAACTCAGGGAGATCGATCCGAATAGGATCCGGCAGGGGGACATCTTCTATATAAAACCATTCTGAAGGCCAGTCTTCGGACACCTTCTTTGGGGTTCCGGATAGATATCCGGTCCCGGCGATGCGCCACACTTCGGCTCCGCCCACTTGACATATTGACCCCTTCTGAGAACGGGGTACAAGGCAGAACAGCTTCTTCCACAGCGCGAAATGAGCCTCACAGCCCAAAAACAGCTCACAAAGGGCTACGAAGCCCGCGATATGTAATATGGAGGCAGGCGTGAGGTTGTGCAACTGGAGGCCGTAGAACTCCAAGAGCCCCCGGAGAAACGGATGAATTGGAAATCCGAGCCCTCTTATCAAATAAGGGACAAGGCATACCCGCTCTCCTTTGGAAGGATTGGAGACGCTCTCCGCTTGCTCTCTGCCATTATAGGTGGCAAGCCTGGCTCGAACCGGGACCATGTAGGCTGGGGGGAGAAATCCCTTGGTTTGGAGCGTCACTAGCTCGCTGTGCGGGATGGAACATCTCTCCCAATCTCCAAGCTGAGGGCTGGAAGGGCGAGAGGAGGAGCTGCGACGGCCGACCATGATGGAATGGACCTCTATCGGATGCGCTCTGATGAATGCTCACGGAGGGAAGATGGTGTGATTTGGATCTAAATCCTTGTCTCTTTAATAGGCATCTCATTTACGCGGCTAGGGGGTAAATGTAAAAACACCCTGGCTTTTCGCATTCGTTTGACACGTGGAAGATGGCCATTATTAGGCGTAGAAGCCAAGGAGCGCAATATTCACGAGAAGCCGGACACTATTCAACAGGTACACGAAATTTGGAGAAGAACCCGCCTTGCAATGCCGAAGACAATCTACGCGCCGGACTCGTCGTCATTGAAGCCTGGTTCGGGGGCTACTGAGGGAGTCCTGGATTAGGGGGTGTCCGGGTAGCCGGACTATAGCCTTTGGCCGGACTCTTGGACCATGAAGATACAAGATTGAAGACTTCGTCCCGTGTCCGGATGGGACTTTCCTTGGCATGGAAGGCAAGCTTGGCGATATGGATATGTAGATCTCCTCCCATTGTAACCAACTCTGTGTAACCCTAGCCCTCTCCAGTGTCTATATAAATTGGAGGGTTTTAGTCCGTAGGCCGAACAACAATCATACCATAGGCTAGCTTCTAGGGTTTAGCCTCCTTGATCTCGTGGTAGATCTACTCTTGTACTACCCATATCATCAATATTAATCTAGTAGGAGTAGGGTTTTACCTCCATCGAGAGGGCCCGAACCTGGGTAAAAACATCGTGTCCCTTGTCTCCTGTTACCATCTGCCTAGACGCACAGTTCGGGACCCCCTACCCGAGATCCGCCGGTTTTGACACCGACATAGAGGAAAAGAGACGAGCCTTGCGTGGCAATAAAATTTCATGCAGATGTCACTCCATGGTGGGTGGAAAGGCAGCCCCCCTCCACCCATTTCGGATCATAATCAAGAGGAAGATAACTGTTCTGAGGGGGATTCAGAAGCAGAAGACCACTCCTATTTACCCCATGAGGTCTTCGCTCTAACTTGGCATGCTGATGTTGGTTATATCATGCATATGGTGCCATGCATTGGTTACTTTATACATCAAATATGTCAACTGCTTAGTTTAGACATGCTTTGTGTGAATGCCATCTGTTGAGTTTATTCATCGTTTATGTGAATTATGCAATGCCATCTTGTTTATCCAGGCATCATATATGTGAATTTTGCAATGCCATCCTGCTTAGCCAGTCATCTTATATGTGAAATATATCAGGCCATCCTTTTTTTCATTACGTCTTACATTTGTCAACAATGTTAGTACATTCAACTACTCTTCGTGTGCATCAACCATTTGACACGGTGATGGAAAATTCTGGAGTGAAAAAAAGGTCTTCAGAGCAGACTATGCTATCTGACGAAGCACATATCTCGCTGGTTACGGATAGCTCCTCAGAGGAGGATTCAGAGACAGATGACCAGTCCTATCCCCCCCCCTGAGGTGCATGCTCTAACTTGGCAGGGTTATGTTGCTCATATCGTGTGTATGGTATCTTGCATTGCTATGTCATTTGCTTAGTTTAGACATGATTTGTGTGAATGCCATCTGTTTAGTGTCTAATTACCATATATGTGAATTATGCAATGCCATCTTTTTGCAAGACATTATATATGTGAATTATGCAATGCTATCTTGTTGCAAGGCATTATATATGTGAATTATGCAATGCCATGTTGTTTAGCCAAGCGTCATATATGTGAATTATATCATGCCGTCCTTTTTTGTATTTCTCATTGCTTTTGTCGACAATGTTTGTATATTCAACTGCTCTTCCTGTGCATCAACCATTTGAATTGGTGATGGAGAAATCTGGAGTGAAAACAAGGTCTTCAGAGCAGACAATGCTACCTGGTGAAGCAGATATGTTGCTGGTTACAGATAGCTCTTCAGAGGAGGATTCAGAGGCAGATGACCAGTCCTATTATCCCCTTGAGGTGTATGCTCAAACTTGGTAGGGTTATATTACTCATATCATGCATATGTTGTATTGCAATGCTTAGTTTTTACATCATATACACGATGTTGAATGCCATGTCCTTAGTTGACACATCATATATGCGATTGCCCTCTGCTCACTTCCTTAGTATATAAATGATATATTTGAATTATATCATGCCATGATGTTTACATAGACAGCATGTATCTGAATTATGGCATGCCAACCCATTTTCTAAAGAGATAATATAGTTATATCATCTCATCCTGTTCACATAGTCATCATATTTTGAATTATGTCATTCTATCCGTGAATTATATCATGCCATGATGTTTCCATCGACGGCATGTTTGTGATTTATGGCATGCCAACCACTTTAATAGACACATCGTATAGTTATATCATGTCATCCTGTTTACATAGTCATCATATGTTGAAGTATTTCATTCTATCCTGTTTAGTTATCCATCATACATGTGAAATTGTGTCATGCTATCCTGTTTAATTAGCCATCATATATTTGAAATTATGTCCTGCTATTCTGTTTGGTTAGACAACATAAATGTGAATTATTGCATGCCCTGTTTTCTTCCCTACTATCCATTGCACCTGTCTATCTTACAATATCTGTGCATTCAATTACTTTTCTTGTTTATCAGCCATTTCAATTGGACGGGGTGATGGCAGTATCTGTGGGAGTAAAAACACGGTCTTTAGAAAAGATCGTGCTACCTGTCGATGGAGATAGAACCACGATTGTACTTGCCCAAGAACCAGCCCCACCACACATAACCCAGACTCACGCAGATTGTACCCCTACCCAGTTGGACAGAGAACCAGCTACACCCCTTCTAACCCCAACCCCAGCAGATAGTAACCCAGTTCCTGTTGACACAGCACCATCTCCACCACAGAGCACCCAAACACAAGCAGTTAGTAAGGCAACTGCAGTGCCCAAAGCACGAGGACCCCCACTCCGAACCCCAAGTCAACTCTGAAAGCAGAAGAAGAATTGTTCTCAGGTCAGGCTCTGTAGCTATGGTTCATACTACTTTGCTCTTGCATCACTGTATTTACTCATACCAACTAATTTCAAATTTGAAGGATGCAACAGGTTTATTTTAAACCTGTTTCTTTAATGTGTTTACTGTTGTAACTTGCTCTATGTTGATTTTAGTTTCAATTGAATAAACAGTTATGTTCTCATGCCATGCACATTACAAGTGTTGTTATTGTTGTGTAGTTTCCCACACTTATATTCTGTCTATGTTGCTTTGTCTTAAATAGATATGATTCGAACTATATCTATCTTGATTTGGCAACATAAACTAGAATGATATAGACCATACAGTGACCATACTACATAGATATATGTTTGTTTCATGCTGTTATCCTGTCCACCTTACTATTGAACTGGTTTAACAAAATGAGTTTCATATACTACATTGTAAACATGTGATGTGTTTGTTTGTTTCCCCTTTAGAACGCGGATAAAATATTGGAGAAGAGTATCCCGTTATGCAATGGTAAAGGAAGTAATGCAGATCAGGTTCAAGATAGTGAGACATCCCTGTTGTTCTCCAAGAAAGCTGATAAAAACTATGTTGAAGACACTGAGACAACCCCAAAGTCTTGTCTTGATGTAGTGTTCGAGTTACTGGCCACTACCGCTGGCACCAGCTCCTCGTACTTGCTGCCTGAATCAATTCGGCTTCTTGAGTCTCAACTTCAAGTTGAAACACATCGATCAGATGTTATGCGACAGGAAGCCGAAGGGATGAGGAAGTCCCTGCAGAATTCAGATGCATACTTTCTGGTGCAACAGCAAGCGCTGGAGGATTTAAGCGCCAAACAAGAGAAAGTTAATAAGCTTGCTAAGCATCTTTCCAGCATTATGGGTACCCAGGATATTGTTTCTTGAGATCTTCTGAAGTGGTTTCAGTTCTGGACATATTTTGCTGCGGTGTTTATTTGCACTGGTCGCCAACTTTGACAACTAGTGTATATGATATGCTGCTTTGTTCCCTATATTTGCACTGGTGGCGAACTTTGATGCCCAGTGGATGTAATATGTGTAATAGCCATGATAGCCTAGCGTAAGTTGCTGGCTTATTTATTTCCTTGTTGTCTTGTTTATTTGTTTGCTTGTAGTCAGTGTTGTTCTTTTTTTTAAACTAGGCCACAATAACCATGGGCTACATATTTACTGTAGTGACACTGGGCCTTCTACGGGGCGTAGAAACAATGGGCCTTCTACGGGCCATATCATCAATGGGCCTTCTACGGGTTGTATTATCAATGGGCCTTCTACGGGCCGGATGACCGATTGACCAAACATGGGCCAATAACATACCGCTTTATGGCCGAAAACGGGCTAGAGTTGGAATCGTCCGTTCATGGGCCGACCATAATGGGCCGTCATTAATCGGTCGTATTTGATGATGCTATGAAAACGGCCCAATGTATTAACGGGCCACCAACGGACCAACTGTAAGCACGGACTGAATTTAGCCCACAAGCAGAAAATGATAGTAACGGGCCGTAAGTAACCGAATGCTGGAAATGAGCCCAAGAATAAATAGGCCCTGAGAAGGCCGAAAGATAACATGGGCTGGAAATGGCCCAACAGAATAATGGGTCGTTAATGGGTATAAAGTGATACACTATCCATTACGGGCCAGTTTTACCACGGGCCGTTAACGGGCCGAGGGTTACTAAGGGCCTCAGATGGGCCAAAAGACGTCATGGGCCATTCATGGGCCGGAAGTTAAAACAGGCTGGAATTATATTAGACGGCCCAGATGACGCTACTGGGCCTAATTCAGATAGGCCGTAAACGGGCCTTGGGTTAGCGTGCTGTAAATGGGCTTTATGCGAACAGGCCGTTAACAGGCTTGCCGTGGGCCGGCCCGCCACCTTTTGACCAAGTCAAACGGGCCGGCCTTTTCACAGTAATGGGCCTCTGTTGGGCCGTGCGGCATGTCGACGTATCATAGGCGCTTTGGGTCCAATGAGTGGATGATATCTGTCCCAACAGTGAGCCGACACGTGTTTCCTCCAGCCAATGATGATTTTACACGTGGAAAATCCCCATTGGTAGGGGCTATTAACGGGTTATCGGATCCAAAACCGGACCCGATAGCTTAACGGCGTTCCGCTACGGTGGATGCCATGTGTCGGTCACCCTTGACGAAAGCACTTCTATGACGCGCGATTTATCGTCATGGAAGTGGACACTTCCGTGATGATAATTTTGGTAATGTCATGGAACACTTCTACGACAGCACAGGTATGACTATCTTGATTCTGTCACAAATTTGTCATGGATGTACATGCATGACAAAAAACGCGACCTACTGTGACAAACACGTATCATCATGAAAGTGTCATTTTTTGTAGTGTGGGCTTCCGCTTGAAGGTTGCCGAGTACATGTCTGTAAATGGCGATAAGTGGTGAGAGCGTGTGTGAAGAAGTACACCCCTGCAGGGTTAACATGATCTATTCGAATAGCCACGTCCATGGTAATGGACTTCTGGGTTGCCTATACAGTTCATAGACAAGTGAAAGTGGATACTCTAAAATGCGCAAGATAAGCGTGAGTGCTATGGATGGCATTCTCGTAGGGAGACGGGAGCGGATCCATAGTGGTGTATTGATTGGTGAATTTGTGGACTCGTGTGCGCCACCTCAAAAGAGTTACTTGCAGTCGTAGTACAGGATAGCCACTGAGTCAAAGCTGGCTTGCTGCAGTTAAACTCCACCACCCCCTTTGTTGATATTGATGCATATGTAGTTAGTTCTGATTTAGTCTTGCTGGGTACATTTGTACTCACGTTTGCTTAAGTTATGTTTTGCAGAGAGACGTGAGTCTCACTAGTATTTCCATGTGGACTTCGACGTTTATCTTGTTACCTCAGCTACGATCTTGTGCCCTCAGCAGGGTCTTGTAGATAGTCAGGCTTCTCAGCCTTTTCTTTTGTAGTTGTTTGTACTCAGACAAGTTAAGCTTCCGCATGTGCTTATAGGTTGTATGCTCTGTATGTTGGGTCATGAGATCCATGTTTGTAATACTTGGCTCCTCGGAGCCTAATGAATGAATACTTTGAGTTGTAGAGTTTTGTTGTGATGCCATGTTGTATTTGTACATATCAAGCATATGGTGTCTATGATTCGAAATTCTTGGTATGTGTGGGATCTGACAACCTAGTTGTCTATCCTTCGTAGCCTCTCTTATGGGGAAATGTAGTCTAGTGCTTCCACTGAGCCATGGTAGTCTGCTACAGCCCAGTTTACTGGAGTCGTGTTAGCCCAGTTGTTACTGCTCCAGAACACTTAGACTGGTCGTCATGTGTCCTTCTTTGATCCTGTGTCTGTCCCTTTGGGGAAATGTCACGCGGTGTCTTTCGGAGTCCTGTTAGCCTGCTACAGCCTAGATTCCCAGAGTCCTGCTAGCCCAGTTGCTACAGCCCGAATTCCCTCGTTGATGACCGACACGTCCGTTGCTGGGTCATGTATGCATGTCCCTGTAAGTTAGTGCCACTTTGGGTTTACGACTAGTCATGTCGGCCCGGGTTCTCTGTCATATGGATGCTAGCGACACTATCATATACGTGAGCCAAAAGGAGCAAACAGTCCTAGGCCAGGTAAGGTGGCACCCGTGGGAATACCGTGTGTGAGGCCGCAAAGTGATATGATGTGTTACATGCTAGATCGGTGTGACTTAGGATCGGGGTCCTGACATCTTTGGTATCAGAGCCTGACTGCCTGTAGGATTACCAAGCCAAACTGGTCGAAGTTGAGTCTAGAAATGCTTTAGTTATATAAGGGAGTTGATTGGGGATGGGAATGTAAGGCTCTTTTTACTCCTTTACCTTATGCCCTCTGATCTGAGTCACCCTCTTATCTTCTACGGGTATTAAGAACTAGGTTTCTCATCTTTCTAACAGGATCATGTGTTACTAATCCGTAGACTTATAGGATTGAAGGATTCAAGTCTCGGTTCAGTTCCTACTACTTCCATGTGCTGACAGTTGATCTCAGAACTTTGATATTGTGATGTTGAGTGGTTATGCCACCATTTTGTAGGATGTCTCAGATAATTTTGAGCATTACAACCGTTATGCTGCCTGAGTCATCCCAGGTTTCTAAATAGTCTGATGCATTTGTAAATCCCTCCTTACCGTTCCGAAGTTTCTTTGTGCCAGATCAACCACACTAACTAGTGTGTTGAGGTACTTCATTGCCTCGGTATATATGTTGGAATTATTATTATGACCCTAGGTGTCTTAGAGAACCACCTGGTACTCCATCCATGTTTTGTGTTCTAGTGTGATGATTCTGGCCATCATTCTCGAAAGCATCCTGTGATGCTACTTAGTAGTAGGTATTCTACTCCTGGATTTTTTAGCCCAAAATTCACCCTACTTACTTCATGTTGCTAGTGTTTGCTAGTTCCTTTAGGATATTAGTAACCTTTGTGATAGTCCTCAAGGTCCGTGGTATTTCCTTCTTCCAAATACCATGAACTGCTTATGGCAGAAGTTCTGTGAACCAAAAGATCACAACTAGAGTTCTCTTAATGAGTTCTCCATTCTACATTATGAATCTGCCAGTTCTACCTTTCTGCATGGGTTATCCGGAAGAAATGTTGAGCTTTGCTCGACATACCAATCTATGCATCCACAACTCAGAAAGATATATCTTCCTTGAGTTGTTACTCTTCACTTGTATTCCGACCATTGTCTATCAATCGATAGTCTAGAGTATCTGTGCATTCGTTCGCCGATGCCTATTATTCTTGTGGTCTGTCAAGCCATTCTATTCTGGAATGACTAGGAGAAACAAACTCCAGTACCTTGTTCATTCCAGGATTGGGTCAAAGTAGTTGTGCTCTGCAGATCAAATAGCCAATCCAGCTTTTGTTTTGTTCTACCTTGGAGTGCTACCCTCTTTATGTCGGGAATATCATAGGAATTGCACAACCTCTTATGACTTCTTGACGTAGTGATACTTCTTGCCATAACTATTCATTCCTCGGTAACCATGTTATTGTAATCGGAATGCCGACGGATGAATCATGATGCGTGAAATCAATACTCCTAGCAACCTCGTTGCTTGGTAGTAAATAGACAATAATTTCATTCTTAGTGTGTTGATTATTGAATCATCATTCTAAGATAGATTGTGCTACCAAGTCCATTTCCCTGGTGCACTCTTCAATCAAGGAGTCAGGATTGTGTCAAATCCCTTACTCATGTGGTCATATCGTCTTGCCCTGAAAAGCAAGATTGTTCTCGAGCTTAGTAACATATCGGTGGTTCATGATTTTTCGAATATCTTCTCAGAAGTGTTACCAGGTTGTCACCTGACCGCTATGTTGAGTTCGTGATCAAGTTGGTTTTTTGTAAACCACACCTTCTCCAAGAATCTATGTTGAATATCCCTGAGCTAGTCAGTCAAGCTAAACAACAACTTGGAGAGTTGGAAGATAAAAGCTTGTCTAACTTAGGTCATTTCCAAAGGGATATCTTGTGTTTATGTGTTTGTTGTAGAAAGATGATTTCTTCATCGGTTGGTCCTCGTGTTCAGTTGTTGAACCTATCGTCTTGTCCAAACCTTGATTTGAGTGTGGGCCATCGTCAAATCAAGTTAGAACCAACGATATTTGTAATGTTGTCTTACTCGTGGTTGATCCCTCGAGCATACCCCATTACATCTTTTGGTCTGACCAATCCTATCGTCGTGTTCACTTAATTGTGGAATTCCATCTATATGGAAGCCTGGATGGATTGTTGTTGAGCCCATTGCAACATTTTCATCTTGCCCTTGATTCATGTTGAACATCTAATGCAGTGTTGGAAACTTTTGAAAGCATTTTCTTCGTGCTAGCTCATGAAGTTTATGTTTGATGGAAGTAGTGACTTCCTCTAATTCACGTGCATATGATGCAAGTTGCCGCTATGAATTTGAGAAAGCTTGTTTTGCTTCCCCTGGAATCATCCCAAGTCGGTCATGCATATGTGCGAAGTATTCTGTGGTCTGGAGACTTGCAACCTTCATGATATATGTATTCTTAGCACGCCAAGCCACTGATTGACCTGTTCAAGGAAGAGAAGTCTATGCTTGGGATCTAATCCATGGACTTGCGTAAATACTTCGATATCCTCGATGATGGTTCCCCACCTGAACTCGGTAGTGTTTTGTTGTAAGACTACTGTGTGGTCATGCTTACCTGCGACAGCATGTTCACATGTGTTTAGCAAAACCAGCTCATGTTTTGGATCTTACTACCATAGTCCATTTCCCGAGAATCTCACAATGCCATCTCATCGATTTGTGTTGCAAACTCTATTTTCAGACATGTTGAGCCTCAAGTATCCTATCACCAATCGGATCTGAATCTCAGGCAGATATGATGGTTGGAACATTCCCAACAGTTGCATTTTGTTCCCAGCTTGCATCGCCATTGTGCCAATTCCCCATGGGCTGCCTTTCTCAGCATTTGCTGTCCAGGATCATCTTTAGAAGTGGTCCTACCATGGGTCCCATCCATTTCCAATGATAAGAAAAAATCATCCATTGCGTTGTCTTCAACAAGGTAGTCCACATCATCCATTCTAGCCCAAGTATGTCATTCTTTTGAACTCCTTCAAATGATCGATTGTGATTGCCTTAGGCTGGTATAAAGAGTCCCAATGATCTCTATGTCAAAAGTAATTCTTTCTGCCACTTAAGGGAATAATTCTACGTGTCACCTTCCCTAAGGTGCCCCATTATGGAATCATGGCAATTATTTCCTCGCTATCTTGAAACCATGCACCATCATCTTAAGCATGGTATTTTTGCCTACCCAATCGAACCGTTGTCATATACCTCTTGCCATTCCTCTCAATGTGTATTTTGTGTCTCAGCTCAAGAGATGTTTCAACGCCTCACTCCATGAGTTGATCCTGAGTGCTCGACTTTCGAGGAGATCGATTCCTGTAGAGTTTCTTTCTATCGTCGTCATGTTGGATGAAGTTCTCGAAAGCAAAGACGCCAAGATCAATTTGAAGCAATGAATCAACATATTCGAGAAATGCAATGGATTGAGAAGATGGTGATAGTTTTGTGACCCCTTCCTTTTACCTCACGTCTTGAATCTCGGGACGAGATTCTTGTTTAGTAGGGGTGAGTTGTCACATCCCCAATTCTGGTATGACCTAGACTAGCTAGTCATGTGTGCATCATGTTTAAATTTCAATGAATTTGAAATGGGGACATGTGAAAGCCTCAGAAATCATTTCTGAAAATGACCAAGATAAAAATTGCTTCAAATAGGTCCAAGAAAATGTTCATGTTTCTCTCTGAAAATATTGGCCAAAGATAAAATCCAAACCAATATTTTTAGGAGCTCATAAATATTTATTTTGGGCATCAGGAGTTAATGCAATAACTATTTGCATTGGATTATATTTTCTATATAAAATATGAATCCAATAATCCTGAAAAATCTGTGAGTGGCTTTGAATATATTTTATCAAGCCACATAAATATTTTCAGAAGCTACTAAAATGATTTGGTCTGTGAATCAAATCAAAACAGAAATGAAACATTAGTAAACAGAAACAGAAATGTGAAAAAGAAGGAACTAACCTGGCCCAGCTTACCTGCACCTTTAGCCGCCCAACACCGTTACTGGCCCAGCCCACCAAGGGCGTCGTGGTCATCTTCAACCTCTGCCAGTAGGCAGAGGCGAAGTCGCACACGCGCACACAGAGTCCTCCACCTCACGCTTCGCCGTGGCAGCCTCCTGGGCCTTCGAACCGCGCCACAGAGACGCCCAGCACCTTCCCCCTCACTCCCCCCATCTCTTTGGTGCCTCTCTAGCCCTGCTCTACGCGCAGCCCGAGCACCATCGAGAGTACGCCGCAACCATACGCGTAGCCACCGTCGATGAACCACTGCCGCAGCGTATTCCAAAGCTCCGCCGAAGAGCACTACCTCACCAGGTCAAAGATCAAGACCTCGGATGCCCTCAAGCGACGCCATCGGGCACTCCTTCATCGCCTCTGCCCGCTGCTAGCTGTCGTGGGTTCATGGGCTCTTGTGCGTCCCCGCCCTTGCCGCTGGCTCCGTCCAAAGCGCTGTGAGCTCCTGCTCCTCCCTATATGCTCGCCCCCTCCGTTCCCGTCCGCTAGCTGCCATCCCCGCGAACCCGTACCCCGGCCGCCGCGGTTGTCGTCGTCGCCGTCGTTCCTAGCTTCCCGTGCCTAACCGCCTGCACCACTGGATGCGGCACACATCCAGCTCGCCTTAGAACCAAGCCACACGCCCAGCCATCGCCGGAGGAGCGATTCCGGCGTGCCTCCGCCGTGGCCAGAGGTCACCAGCGGCTGAGCGCCGGCCTAACCCCGATTTGGCTAGTGCTAATGACGCCCCGTGCCACTCACATGTGGACCCAGGCCCTAGTTATCTTAGGTTAAGATTATTATTAGTGCTAATTAACTCTATTAATTTGGTCTGACACTGATTGGTGGCCTCATTGGTTAATTAACCGGTTAAGTAATTAGTTATGTTTAGTTAAACCCTAGTTAACCCTCTGTCTCACTGACTTGCGGGGCCGAGTGGTCAGGTTTGACCTGGACTAGGTCAGCTGACCGATGACGTCACACTGACGCCAGGCTGACGCAGTAAATCCTTATCTGGATTTATTCTATTTCAAAATAACCAGGAAATTCTAGAAAAATAGCAAAACTTCATAAATTCATAGAGAATAAACCGTATCTCAGAATGAAAAGATTTATATATGAAAAATTATCAAAAAAATCCAATCTATCCATTGGTACTGGTTTCATGCATGTTAAGGCAACTTAACTGTCGGATTTCGGGTTCCGGCAGACCCTTAAGGTTCAAACACTGGGGTGCGCGCGGAGATTATGCCTCCTACCTCTCCGTCTCACAAAGATCTAAACTACTGAAAGAACAGCACAAGAGACACAAGGTTTATACTGGTTCGGGCCACCGTTGTGGTGTAATACCCTACTCCAGTGTGTGGTGGGTGGATTGCCTCTTTGGGCTGAAGATGATGAACAATACAAGGAAGAACAGCCTCGCGAGGGGCTGTTCTTGGCTAGGGCGATGAACTGCTAGGAGGAGTTCAGCCACCTTTCTCTCTCTCTCTCTCTCTCTCTCTCTCTCTCTTGCCAGCTGGTCGACCTGGTGTCCCAAAAAACCCTCTCTCTCTGTGGGTGGATGGTCCTATTTATAGAGGCCCTGGTCCTCTTCCCAAATATTGAGCGGGAAGGGAGCCAACAATGGCGGGCTAATTTGAAGGGGGACGGCAAGTATCAACTATCCTGACAAAAGCAGTCTTCGCCTGCGCAAAGCTCTGGTGATGACGCCGTCCTGGGCTCCATGGTGACCTCCATCTCGTAGTCCTTCCGGTCTTGGTCTCATTGCACCGAAATGGCAACCTTTGCCTGATGCCTCGGTACTCCGCGGCTGCAATTGTCCCCTTTGCACTAGAGAGGAAAGGAGGACGTTGCGTAGGCTGGCACCCGCCTGGCGCCCTGATTCGTCATGGCTTGCATCACGGGCACCTCGCGAGGTACCCCGCCTTGATCTCTCCGCCTCCTCGCGAGCCAACCTAACGAGGCCGTGCCTGAGGAGGGTCCATGTCGTCCGCCCCGCGAGGCTTGGCCCCTCGCGAGGGTCTTGAGTCTTGTGTTGATGAAGATGGGCCGTGCTGGGCCCCCTTTTGAGCCACGCCGCAGGCCACGGGCAGGCAAGTCTGGGGACCCCCGTTCCCAGAACGCCGACAGTAGCCCCTGGGCCCAAGGCGCGCCTGGACTTGGCCGTGCTGAGAGGCGAAAGGGCAAGGGCGAAGCGCTGCGGGCCCTAGCAGCCTGCGGCCTTGGGCGCCGCGTGGCGGTTGACTGGATGCGAGTGCTCCAGCAACTGCGTAGGTTGATAAAGGAGCGGCATCTGTCCAGACTTTGCCTTTTGCTTTCTCCGGTTGCTACTCAGATCCCCTTTCTTGCGCCTCCTCCTTCCTCCAAATTTCCAGATCTACTCCGGCTGCGTGACCTAGGAAGCCATGGCGCCTCGCCAGCCTCCGGCCGAAGCTTGGTACTCACCTACTCTGGATTCGCCGAACGTGTCCAAGGCGAGCCTTGCCCGGCTGCGCCAGATGGCGGCGGCACAGGGCGTCAATGGGGCGCAGGTGTTCAAGGCCGGCTCCGCCTCCTCTAAGGGCCGAGGGAGCACCTTCCACCCTCTCTTCGTAAGCTCCGTTGCTGCGGGCCTGGTGCCCCCTTTCTTTGAGTTTTTCTTCTCTGTCCTCCGCCATTACAACTTGCAAGCTCTGCATCTTCATCCCAACTCCGTCCTTCTCCTGGCAATCTTCGCTTACTACTGCGAGGCTCATGTGGGCGTGCAGCCCTCAGTGGCCTTGCTGCGCCACTACTTCTCCCTTTGGTTCTCTCGCGGTTCTCCTTCCGCGTGCGCGAGCTTCATTGCGTATGGCGGCACCATTGCCATCTCGAATCCTGGGAAGAGGGTTGAGGGCTTCAGGGGCAAGTGGGTCTTGGTTGATGCCGGGCGCGTCCACCCAAGGTTGATCTTACCCACGGAGCAGCCCGTGAGCTCCAGTGACTGGTGCCGAGCGGAGCTCATGGACCCCCGCGTGAAGCTGGTGTTGGAGAAGATGGACGCGGACCTGAGGCCGGTCAGCATGGCAGCGGCGAAGTTGACTAGCGCGTCTCTACTGAGGGAGTTCCTGGAGCACCAGCTGGCTCCACTCCGGCAGTACTCACTCCCGATGTGGAGGCCTCATTCGAGCCCGGCGGCCTTGGGCGACGAAGATTTGGCTGTGGTCCTCCAGTCTCTGGTTGGGGCGAGGTGGCAAGGCTGGAGGGCGCTCCCAAGCCTTGTTCCTTCACGACGACTGGGAATAGGTGGTGAAGTCCATGCCCATTTTCAACGAGGACGGGCTCGTGCCCGTGGTGGCTTCTGAGGAACCGGTGGATGTGCCCTCCGGCGACTCCAGCGAAGAGGTGGGTGAAGAGGAGCGGGAAAAGGGGCCTGACTCCGAGGCGACCGACGGAGAGTCGAGGGCTCCTTTCCTCCGGCGCAGGCCCCGCAGCCTCCGCCTTTCTTCAAGCGATGATGACGAGGATGGAGACGAGCAGATCGGCGGGAGCCTGCCCCCGATCCCGAAGAAGGACAGGACCGGGCTGATCCCCCGCGAGTCCGCCCCTGCCCTGAGGCAGTCTGCAGACGCGCCTTCTTCTTCCGAGGTTGACAATTCCAGCCGGCTGTCAGGCTTCAAGTTTGGCCGGAGACTGCTCGAGCTCACTGGCGATGACCCGTAAGTGCTTGACCCTTGTCTTTATTTCTTGTTCTGCTGCCGGGGCTTGACGTTCACATTTCTTGAGTAGACTGGCGCCCACGGCGAAGAAGCCAAAGGGGGCTCTTGAGGCTCCATCCGCGGCAGCGCCTCCGCCTGTGGAGGAGGGTGACCGTGGCACGCGGGCTTCTCCCACCCGGCCGTCCTCGCGAGGCCTGGCCGAGCTGGCTGGGGCGAGCTTAGCCCCCATGGCCCAAGTGACTCCTGTGGTGCCTGTGCCCACTGCCGCCACCACAGCTGCTGGGGCGCAGCAGGCTCCACTCCAGGACGTTGTGGTCTTGCCGTCGCCGCCTTCTCCCTCCGTTCTGCCGACTGTTGTTTCTCCAACTCCTCCTGCCGTCCTGGAGCATGTTGTTGCTGGGCTGGACCGGCTGCGGCAGGATCTTCTGGGCACCGACCATCGCCTGGTGGCCGGGCGCTTGGAGCTAGCTTCTGGATGGGTTCGCTCCGATGCCTCGATCCGGGTAGCGCTGGTTCAAGCCTCGACGGCCTGCGACGAGGAGAGGCAGGCCGTCCTTGAAGCGAAGGCCGCTCGTGACGCGGCCCTGGGAGAGGCGGTTGAAGCCCGTGGTCGCTGCAAGGCGCTGGAGGACGAGTCGCAAGGCCTGCGGGGCCAGCTCGCGGAAGAGGTTCGCCTTCGCCGGGAGCAAGAAGAAGCCATGAAGGCTCGCGAGGTGGTCATCGAGCTCCGGGAGGCCGAGCTCAAGAAGCGCAGCGACTTCCTAGATGCGCTGGGGGAGGAGTTGGAGGCGATGAAGGTCGGGCTGGAGAAGAAGGCCCAGGTTCTTGCCAAGGATCGTGTGGCCTTCGCAGACATGGAGAAGAAGGCTCGTGCTTCGCTGAAGATGCTCTACACTAGTGGCTTGGAGAGCCCGCTGGCCGGCGACGAGGACGGCCCCGCCAAGCTGCTTCCCTTCCTGGTTCGTGCTCTTGAGGATGTCGCCCTTGGCCTAGGCCCCACTGCCAAGGCCGAGGCGCGTGTCCTGTCTTCTGCCGCGCTGACGCGGGTCTTCACCCACATCTATCTTCGCGACCCCAGCGCTGACCTTGACAGCCTGTTGGAGCCAGTAAGCGGCGAGGGCGCCGCCGCCGCTGCCAAGGCCATGAAGGGTCGTGCTGAGGCTATGCTGGGGAAGTTCCGGGCCTTCAGCACCGAGTCGAAACAGGATGCTTCCAGCCCTGATGCTCCATGAAGCGGGACCACCCGCGCTGCTCCGCCGCCGCCAAATGACTCCGCTACTGCTCCTGTCCTGCTTTTAATTCCTGCACATGCATCATGCCTCGGGGAGGCGTTTAAACTTGCGTTTGGTGTTGAGACAGTACGGACTGTAACATTTGCTTTTAAGTTCCTTGAATTTTATGTTGTCCCTTCCTACTTGCTTGTGTTCTACGCCGGCAGAGCCCGGCCCCACGCGTACCTCACCCAGCATTAGCCCCGACCAGAAACCAGGACGGGACCAAAGGAGTGAGGGGCTACGGAGATAGTTAGGCTCCTGAGTCGCGATGCTCAGGAGTCCCCCTTGGCGCACGAACAACAAGTAGGGAGGTGCGATGTAGGTGGATCTTCCGTTCTACGTCTGCAGAGCCCGACTCCGCGCGTACCTCACCCAGCATTAGCCCCGATCGGAAACCAGGACGGGACCAAAGGAGTGAGGGGCTATGGAGCCAGTTAGGCCCCTGAGTCGCGATGCTCAGGGGTCCCCCTTGACGCGCAAACAGCAGGTGATGAGGCGAAATACAAGTGAGACCACCGTTCTACGTCTGCAGAGCCCGGCCCCGCGCGTGCCTCACCCAGCGCTAGCCTTTCGGAACTAGGGAGTGAGGGGCTACGGGACCAGTTAGGCCCCTGAGTCGCGATGCTCAAGGGTCCCCCTTGACGCTCAAACGGCCTTCATACCTTGGCTCCGCTCGAGGAGAGACACGCGGTGAACCAGGCCCGAGGGGCCTGGCTGGGTGGCGTACGTCCAGGCGTGACCCAGGCGCAGCCCCCGTGCCCAGCCCCCTCGCGCGGCGCTCCCGTGGGGAGGCGTTGCGATAAGGCTAGACACTGAGCTCTGGGCTCCCTGAGGTTGATGCGGCTCGGAGGCCACCCTCAGTTGTTTATCACCAGCGCGGAGCATAGCGCTTCTGCATGTGTACGGGCATAGCCGCTCCTCGGCAGTGTCGTCAGCCAGCGCGGAGCATGGTGCTTCCACTGGTACGTGGGAGGGGGCTCCCCTCCGGGAGGAGCCCCCGGGGCGTGTATAGCCCCGCCCTGACACGTGGCCGGCACGGTAGGGCTAGGTGAGGTGTATCTTGGCACCCGGGAGCCAGCGCGGGACTCACGGGGCCCTACCTCTAGGCGGGTTGCGCCTGGCACTGGGCCTTATCTTGTGTTGTGTTCCTGCAAATTTGGTTAGATGCCGGCACTCTACGTCCTCGGATCCCGGCCCTCGAGCTTGTCTCAGTCGTCGCTGGTATGCCAGGTCGCGATGCCGTGGACATGGCCAGAGGGTGAGGGCTGGAGAGCCAGTAAGAGCCCTGAGTCGTGATGCTCAGGCACCCCCCTTTAACGTGCAAGTGGTCGACATGGAGAAGAAGAGGTGCCGTGGACAGGCATCAAGTAATCTAACATGGCGGGCGAATGCATAGCCGGAAATAAACGCAAGGGAGATACATGCCGCTGGGCCTGGCCCAAGCGGCTTGGGGATGATGCAGCCCGAGGGGCGCCCCCAACAAAGCAAGCTAGCGATAGGAAGTAAAAGGGATACATACTGCAGGGACGGACCCATGCGGCCTGGGAACGATGCAGCCCTGGGAGGGCACTCCCAGCTAGAAATGAAACTTGTAAGATGTCACCTGAGGGTGTCGAGGGTGAAAGGGGTGTTGGTGCAGAAGACTTGGTGGGCTGCGGAAGCCGATCCTCACGAGCCCCCAGGCCCAGGGGCCTCGGGAGGCTCCGGAGGCACTGGTAGCTCTTCGTGAATCATCCCCATCTCTGCCGAGGCTGCGGAGCGCCTGTCTTCTTGAGCATCCGTGATGCCCCTCATGAGGCGCTGGCGCGTTGCAACCGCGCTCGGCAAGCCGCAAGGCATGCGAACGTAGCTGTGGGGCGGGCCTCCGCAGCGCCCCACTCGCGAGGGCCAGAGGCGCCCCATCGTGGCGGCTTGGTTGAGCCCTGGTACATCGATGCAGACGCGCAGCCCACCATCCTCGCCCGGATGGGGGGCCACAGCCGGCAGACGGCGGCAACCTCTCATGACTCTGGACTCCTGTAGCTCCCGAATGGCCTTACTGACGAACTCCTGTGGGTCTGGATCTCCTTGTCTTGCTTCTTCTTGAGGGAAACGTGCTTGGAAACACGCCTCCACGTGGTGCCCCAGCGCCTCCCTCGTGACCCTGGCCAGGTCAGTGACCCTCCAGGGGAGAGCCCCCAAGCCCTGCCTGAGGAGAGCGCCGGGCGCGCTTTCCTATGCGATGGAAGGAGGTTCCCCCGCAGATGCGGGCCCTGAGGGATCCGCCTCCCGAGGGGCCGGTCCGGACGATGTCTGCTTTTTCTTGGGGGTGGTCTCGGAAAGCCTCCTGCTTCCGCGATCCGGGTCTTCCAGTGTTGTGGCCTGAAAGGCTCGCTCCAGGGAACACACTACATCCCTTTCTTCACAAGGCACCGTGATGACTCCGCCACTTCCTGGCATCTCGAGGACGTTGTAGCCATGGTGGGTCACGGCCATGAACTTGGCCAGCGCTGGGTATCCGAGGATGGCGTTGTATGGCAGGCAGATGTGGGCGACGTCGAAGTCGATGAGCTCGGTGCGGTAGTTGTCGCGTGCTTCGAAGGTGATTGGGAGGCGGACCTGCCCGATCGGGACAGTGGAGCCGTCGGTGATTCCGGAGAAAGGCTTGGTTGGCTGAAGCTGGCTGTAGGGCACTTGGAGGTTGTTGAATGTTTCCACGGACAGGACGTTGAGCCCTGCCCCGCCATCGATGAGGGTCTTGGTGACCACCATGTTGCTGATGATTGGGGAACAAAGCATCGGGAGGACTCCGGCTGTGGCCGCGCACTTGAGCTGATCTACCGAGCTGAACGTGATGGCGCATGCCGACCACCTGAGAGGGCGTGTGGCTTCGAGCCTGGGGAGGACTGCGTTTACTTCGCGGGCGAACTGCTTGAAGATGCATTGGGAGGCTGGGGCTTGAGCTCCGCCCAGGATGCAGGCGATGGTGCGTGGCTTCTGGAAGCCCCCAGCCCCTTCGTCTTGATGGCGGTCCTCGTTTCTCCTTGGCTGAGGCGGCAGTGGAGGGAGGCCTGCGTGGCCCTGTGGACGATCCTCGCGAGGCTGATCCCTCGAGTCCCCCTCGCGAGGCAGGTCTCGCCAGCGATCCTCGCGAGGTTGATCGTGCCACCTTTGGCGCGGGCCGCGATCTTCCCAGCGTCCTGTGTTTCTTCCTCCTCCTTGGCCGTAGCCCCGATCGCCGCGTTCGGGACGATGGCCGATCCTTCCTTCTCGCACGGCGCGGAGTTCTTGGCATTCGTTGGTGTTGTGGGTGTGGAGGTCATGGTACACACAGTATCGGCCGCCCCGGGAGGACTCAGGCAGATCTTTGCCCCGCTTGGTGTCTGGTTCTGCCGCGAGCACGGCAGCCCCCTTGCGGTTCACATCCTTGGCCTTGGGCTTCTTCTCTTCTGGGTCTGCGGCAGGCAGCTCGAGGAGGGAGAGGCGTCCCTCCTCAGCCCTGGCGCACTTGGTCGCCAAGTTGAATAGCTCCAGGGAAGTGCGCATGTCTTCATGCATCGCCAGCTCCTCCTTCATCTTGACATCGCGCACACCATCGGAGAAGGCCGAGATGATGGCCTCCTCGGACACCTTGGGGATCTTGAGGCACGCTCTGTTGAAGCATTGGATGTACTTTTGCATGGTTTCTCCAGGTTGCTGCTTGATGCGGCGCATGTCGCTCACGGTGGGTGGCCGGTCGCGAGTACCTTGGAAGTTGGCGATGAAGCGGGTGCGCATCTGGTCCCAGGAAGAGATTGTGCCTGGAGCCAGATTCAGGAGCCAGGTGCAAGCTCCTTCCTTGAGCGCCATGGGAACCAGTTTGCCATGACCTTCTCGTCCCCGCTGGCAGCTTCGATGCCCAGCTCATAGAGCTGGAGGAACTCGGCAGGGTCGGTCGTGCCATCGTAACGAGGAGGCAAGTCTGGCTTGAACTTGCCGGGCCACGTGATGCTACGCAGCTCAGTGGTGTAGGCACGGCAGCCTGCGGTGGCCACGAAAGGCCTCGGCTGGTGGAGAGCTTGGTCTTGAGGGTCCCCACGCGCTGCGGCTAGGAGCAGCGCGGGGTCTTGGCGTGCCGGAGCCGGAGCAGGGTCGCGGCGCGCCGGAGCAGGGAGCGCCCGGGCAGCTCCTTGCGGGCGAGGGACTTCTTGGCAGCTTTGTTCTTGCTGCGCTGGCACCTGACGGAGCGGGTTCCGCCCAGGGGCCACGCGCCTTGGAGCCATGGCGTCTTCTTGGGGAGGAGGCGGCTGGTACGCCCCCAGAACTTCGTTGCCTGCGCGGGGCGGGGTGTGGCGCAGCGGAACGGAGGGCGCGGGAGAGCCCCCAGCGGCTCGGACAAGCTCGGCGACACGGTCGAGCCACTCGTCATAGACGTCGTCGACGGGACGGTAGCGCAGGAGCTCGTTTGCCGCGAGGAGCGCAGCTCGGGCCTCCAAGGGGGCGCGGAGCACGCGGGACGAAGAACTAGCTGGTGCGAGCGACGGAGTGGCGGTGCGGCCGTCTTGCCGCACGGAAGGATGCTGAGACGAAGCTTGCTGCTCGCCCCCCGCCGGGCCGGTGGCGGCGTTGACGGCGGGCGACGGGGAACGACGAGGACGTCCGCCGACGGGCGCCGTCTGGGCGACGCGGGAAGCGATGGCGGCCCGGCGCTCGGCGCGGGCCCGACGAGCGTCGTACATGGATGCGACGGTCGGAGGAGAACGGGGCGGTGGAAGACGAATTCCGGCGCACCCCTACCTGCCGCGCCAAATGTCGGATTTTGGGTTCCGGCAGACCCTTAAGGTTCAAACACTGGGGTGCGCGCGGAGATTATGCCTCCTACCTCTCCGTCTCACAAAGATCTAAACTACTGAAAGAACAGCACAAGAGACACAAGGTTTATACTGGTTCGGGCCACCGTTGTGGTGTAATACCCTACTCCAGTGTGTGGTGGGTGGATTGCCTCTTTGGGCTGAAGATGATGAACAATACAAGGAAGAACAGCCTCGCGAGGGGCTGTTCTTGGCTAGGGAGATGAACTGCTAGGAGGAGTTCAGCCACCTTTCTCTCTCTCTCTCTCTCTCTCTCTCTTGCCAGCTGGTCGACCTGGTGTCCCAAAAAACCCTCTCTCTCTGTGGGCGGCTGGTCCTATTTATAGAGGCCCTGGTCCTCTTCCCAAATATTGAGCGGGAAGGGAGCCAACAATGGCAGGCTAATTTGAAGGGGGACAGCAAGTATCAACTATCCTGACAAAAGCAGTCTTCGCCTGCGCAAAGCTCTGGTGATGACGCCATCCTGGGCTCCATGGTGACCTCCGTCTCGTAGTCCTTCCGGTCTTGGTCTCGTTGCACCGAAATGGCAACCTTTGCCTGATGCCTCGGTACTCCGCGGCTGCGCTTGTCCCCTTTGCACCAAAGAGGAAAGGAGGATGCTACGCGGGCTGGCACCCGCCTGGCACCCTGAGTCATCATGGCTTGCGTCACGGGCACCTCGCGAGGTACCCCGCCTTGATCTCTCCGCCTCCTCGCGAGCCAGCCTGACGAGGCCGTGCCTGAGGAGGGTCCGTGTCATCCGCCCCGCGAGGCTTGGCCCCTCGCGAGGGTCTTGAGTCTTGTGTTGATGAAGATGGGCCGTGCTGGGCCCCCTTTTGAGCCACGCCGCAGGCCACAGGTAGGCAAGTCTGGGGACCCCCGTTCCCAGAATGCCGACATTAACCTTGCTGTATAGTTCAAAACATGTTAATGCACTTTGGAATTCATAGTTTGAATTTGAATTTGAACCTTTGATTCAAATCAACCCAAACCCTTCTGTTGCTAGTTGCATTAGCTCAAATCACAGCATATTGCCATGTCATAATCATGCATCATATTGTTGCATTGCATTGATTGTGTTCCCTCTTATTTGTCGGTGTTTTTCCCCTCTCAGTAAACGTGGTTCCGACGATGAGATCGATGACACCGATGAAGAGCTATACTATCTTCAGAAGTTCCAGGCAAGCAAAACCCCCTTGTTCATTTCAATACAATCCCACTCTCTCGCTCCTGCTCTCTTTCACTGCATTAGGACAACAACGAGTCAACTGTTACATGTTGCGGTAGTTGAACCCCTTTCCTCTGCATGACCTGTCATTGCCATAGTAAATAGATGAAACCCACTAGCATGAGTAGGAGTTGTTTGAGCCCTGATGTGCCTAGTCATTCATGCTTGTTTGTCATGCCTGCTACTGCTTAGAGTTGAGTCGGGTCCGATTCATCGGGGATGAATTGGAATGTGGTGAACATGTCCTACTGTTGAGAGCTAAGTGTGTGAACACGATTTGGTAAAGGTAGCGGTGAGAGGCCATGTAGGAGTACATGGTGGGTTGTCTCATTGAAGCCGTCCTCAGGAACTGAGTTCTGTGTTTGTGATCCATGAACAGCTACTACCACGCATTGGAATGCTTAAGTGCCCCTCTCGACTTATTAATCGCCTTGATCTCTATCCAGGAGTTGCAACTAGTTTCTGGTGTTTGTAGCATATGTGTTGGGGGATGTGCGTAGCGCTGACCCTAGGGGTGGGCTATGATGCGGTAGAGACATGCGGCACGGTGTACCGGGACGCCCGTTTGGTGCCTCGGGAACCCTGCCCTCATCGTTTGGGGCCGTGAGCGAAACCCCGGTCGGATCTCCTTGCGGATGGAACCCGAATAGGTGATAAACCTAGACTAGAGACTTGTGTGGTTAGTCAGGTCATGGCCGACACCCTCGCTGGGCTTCCGCTTGAAGGTTGCCGAGTACATGTCGTGTAAACGGAGATAAGTGGTGAGAGCGTGTGTGAAAAAGTACACCCCTGCAGGGTTAACATGGTCTATTCGAATAGCCGCGTCCGCGGTAATGGACTTCTGGGTTTCCTATACAGTTCATAGACAAGTGAAAGTGGATACTCTAAAATGCGCAAGATAAGCGTGAGTGCTATGGATGGCGTTCTCGTAGGGAGACGGGAGCGGATCCATAGTGGTGTATTGATTGGTGAATTTGTGGACTCGTGTGCGCCACCTCAAAAGAGTTACTTGCAGTCGTAGTATAGGATAGCCACTGAGTCAAAGCTGGCTTGCTGCAGTTAAACTCCACCACCACCTTTGTTGATATTGATGCATATGTAGTTAGTTCTGATTTAGTCTTGCTGGGTACATTTGTACTCACGTTTGCTTAAGTTATGTTTTGCAGAGAGACGTCAGTCTCACTAGTATTTCCATGTGGACTTCGACGTTTATCTTGTTACCTCAGCTACGATCTTGTGCCCTCAGCAGGGTCTTGTAGATAGTCAGGCTCCTCAGCCTTTTCTTTTGTAGTTGTCTGTACTCAGACAAGTTAAGCTTCCGCATGTGCTTATTGGTTGTATGCTCTGTATGTTGGGTCATGAGATCCATGTTTGTAATACTTGGCTCCTCGGAGCCTAATGAATGAATACTTTGAGTTGTAGAGTTTTGTTGTGATGCCATGTTGTATTTGTACATATCAAGCATATGGTGTGTATGATTTGAAATGCTTGGTATGTGTGGGATCTGAAAACCTAGTTGTCTATCCTTCGTAGCCTCTCTTATGGGGAAATGTAGTCTAGTGCTTCCACTGAGCCATGGTAGTCTGCTACAGCCCGGTTTACCGGAGTCCTATTAGCCCAGTTGCTACTGCTCCGGAACACTTAGACTGCCGGCATGTGTCCTTCTTTGATCATGTGTCTGTCCCTTCGAGGAAATGTCACGCGGTGTCTTTCGGAGTCCTGTTAGCCTGCTACAGCCTGGATTCCTGGAGTCCTGCTGGCCCAGTTGCTACAGCCCGAATTCACTCACTGATGACTGACACGTTCGTTGATGGGTCATGTATGCATGTCCCTGTAAGTTAGTGCCACTTTGGGTTTACGACTAGTCATGTCGGCCGGGGTTCTCTGTCATATGGATGCTAGCGACACTATCATATACATGAGCCAAAAGGCGCAAACGATTCTGGGCCAGGTAAGGTGGCACCCGTGGGAATACCGTGCGTGAGGCCGCAAAGTGATATGATGTGTTACATGCTAGATCGGTGTGACTTAGGATCGGGGTCCTGACAAGCCATCACCACCGAGCTCCCCTCTCCCTGCTATTTTATCCAAATGAGCCGCCTCGACGCCATGGAGCCCCAAGCTGAAGCACGCAACCCCGGACGCCCTTCAACCCCGCCATCTTCATCGCCACGGCCGACGAACGTCGTCGCTCGGTTCACTGCCTACCGGTCGTCCCCGCGCCTGTCGAGCCCTCCGTTCACCTCGCTGTGAGCTCCCGCTTCATTACCCCCTTCTCCCCTGGTCGTGCTAGCCCTATAATTGTCGACACCATCATGGCCGAGAGCTCAGCGCCGCCGCGATCATCACTGTCGTTGTTAGAGCTATCAAATCTCTTGTCCAGGCACACCAACTTGCTCAGCACGCAGCCAACCACCAGCAGAACCCACCAGCTCGCTCGGAGGTTCAGCATAGTGTAGTAATCGTCGTTGCCGAACTCCGGCCGCCGTGCAACTCCTCGCTGCCGTCACTGCTGACCACTCGGACACTGATATGTCTCCGTCGTATCTATAATTTTTTATTGTTCCATGCCAATATTATACAACTTTCACATACTTTTGGCAACAATTTATATGATTTATTGGACTAACATATTGATTCAGTGCCCAGTTCCTGTTTGTTTCATGCTTTTTGTTTCGTTGAATATCCATATCAAACGAAGTCCAAATGCGATGAAACTTTACAAAGATTGTTTTTGGAATATATGTGAATTTTTGGAAGAAGAATCAAGCAACATGATGCTCGAGGCGCCCACAAGACACCAGGGAGCGCCAGGGGGTGCCCGACGTGCCCTACTATGTTGTGGGCACCTCGTAAGGCGGTTGTTTCCCTTATTTCGCTGCAAGAAAGATAATTTATGGATAAAAATCCCCTCAAAATTTCAGCCCAACTGGAGTTACGGATCCCCTTGAATTTAAGAAACGGTGAAGGGCCAGATCTGGGGAGCGCAAAACAGAAGAGAACAGAGAGGGAGATCCAATCTCGAAGGGGCTCCCGTCCCTCCGCCGCCATGGAGGACAAGGAACAGAGGGGGAACTCTCCTCCCATCTAGGGGGGAGGCCAAGGAAGAAGAAGCAGGGGGGGCTCTCTCCCCCTCTCTAGGATCGTGGCGGCGATCTAGATCAACAACCTTGCAACCATCCACACCAAATTTCTCCCCCTCTATGTAGCGGTGTAACACCTATTTTCCCCGCTGTAATCTCTACTTAAACATGGTGCTCAACACTATATATTATTTCCTAATGATATGTGGCTATCCTATCATGTTTGAGTAGATAGGTTTTGTCCTATGGGTTGATATATGATCATGATTGGTTTGAGTTGTATATTTTATTTTGGTGCTATCCTATGGTGCCCTCCATGTCGCGCAAATGGAGGGATCCCCGCTATAGGGTGTTGCAATACGTTCATGGATCTCTTATGGTGGGTGGCATGAGTGACAGAAGTACAAACCCGAGTTTGGGGGTCATTGCGTATGGAATAAAGAGGACTTGATACTTAATGCTATGGTTGGGTTTTATGACCTTAATGATCTTTAGTAGTTGCGGATGCTTGCTAGAGTTCCAAGCATAAGTGCATATGATCCATGTAGAGAAAGTATGTTAGCCTATGCCTCTCCCTTATATGAAATTGCAACAATGATCACCGGTTTAGTTATCGATCACCTAGGGACAAATGACTTTCTTGAGTGACAAAAGCTATCTACTTTTATTATCTTGCATTTTATTCGTAGTTTTATTCTCGCAAAGTACTCGTAGTTTCATTCTTGCAAATTAGTTTCATACTTGTTCTAGGTAAAGAAATGTCAAGTGTGCATAGAGTTGTATCAGTGGTCGATAGAACTTGAGGGAATATTTGTTCTGCCTTTAGCTCCTCATCGGGTTAGACACTCTTATTTATCGAAAAAGGCTACAAACAATCTCCTATACTTGTGGATTATCAAGACCTTTTTTCTGGCGCTGTTGCCAGGGAGCTATAGCGTGGGGTGAATATTCCCATGTGTGCTTGTTTGCTTTATCACTAAGTAGATTTTATTTTCTGTTCTAAGTTGTTCTCTATCTTTAGTTATGGATATGGAACATGAAATGCCAAAAAAAATAGTTGTACTTGCTACTAATGGAGATGGGGAAGCTCCTAAAACCCTCGATGCTTGCTATGTGAAAAATATTAAACACTGCTTTGATAATCATGAGAAAACCCCATTCAACTCAATAATGGGAGACACGTTGGATCAACGTGACTACTTTAGGGATTATTGCTTGACTCAAAAAGGGAAACTGTTATGGGATCAAATTCATATGTTGCAGTGGTATGCTCGGGATCTATGCTTGAGAAATGAATATACTTGTTGCTCTAGGTTGAAGGCTCCACACCTTCCTTATTCATGCAAAATTAACGATAATGAAACCATGGCTTCTTATGCTAATGGTAGATATGATTACTATGACGTGGAACGAATAGAAGAATTTGTTGCTTTTAAGGGTTCTTATGAAATTGAATCTTTCTTTGAAAAGTATGAAGATTATGATGATGATGTTTACAGACCTAGAAATGTTGCTATACTTAAATATTTCTATAAGAATTATGAATATAATGCCGATATTAATGTATTTATTGACAGAGTCTCTGCTGTCCAAGAAAAGACTAATATTTTGCAGGAAACTGTGGAAGAAGAAATTGATGAAATTGTGAGCTCATTGGATGAAAAATATGAGGAGAGCGAAGAACAAAAGGAGGAAGAGCAGATTTATCACCAATGCCCACCTTCTAATGAGAGTAAATCTTCAACTGACACATTGTTTAATGTCCTTCGTTCTTATCGAAGGATGAATACTGTGATGATTGCTATGATCCTGTTGGTTCATTTGAAATATCCCTTTTTGATGAAATTGATGCTTGTTATGCTTGTGGCCATGATGCCTTATGTTAAGAATGAAATTGTTGCTATTGCACCCACGCATGACAGTCCTATTATCTTTTTGAATTCTCCCAACTACACTATATCAGAGAAGTTTGCTCTTATTAAAGATTACATTGATGAGTTGCCTTTTACAATTGCACATGATGATTTTGATGAATATAATATGCATGTGCTTGCTGCTCCTACTTGCAATTATTATGAGATAGGAACTATATCTCCACCTCTCTATATTTCCAACATGATAAAATTGCAAGAAACTGCCTATGCTATGTATTGGCCTTTACTTGATGTGCATGAATTGTTCTTTTATGACATGCCGATGCATAGGGAGAGAGTTAGACCTCGTCATTGCATGATATATGTTGCCTTGTGCTCACTAATAAATTATAAATCATTGCTAATTAAAATTGGCTTTGATATACCTTGGGATCCGGGTGGATCCATTACTTGAGCACTTTATGCCTAGCTTAATGGCTTTAAAGAAAGCGCTGCCAGGGAGACAACCCGGAAGTTTTAGAAAGTCATTTTATTCTTTTGAGTGCTTTTATAAAGTTTAGAAAACAAAAAATATAGCGGGGAACCTAAACTTCACAAAAAGAAAAGTGAAAGTGAGAAAGACGAGCACCGTGGAAGCGGGAGCATGCCTTGAACTTTGTTCATGCCCGTGGAAACTTTGTGAATCTCGATTACAGAAAAAAATTCAACAAAAATAATTATCCCCTTGTAAAATCCATTGTACTATAAAAATAATGTGCCAAGATTTTCCTTTAGGATGATTAGATTGCTTGTTGGTATGTGTGGTGTAAAAACACAAACTTTGGCTGTAGCGCATGAATTTTTTTTACCGGAACATCAAAAGTTTATGAAACTTTTACATGATATTGCTATGAAAATTGTTTAATTTTTCATAATTTTTCAAAATTTTTAGAGTTACAAAAGTATGGTCAATGTTCAGATTTCTACAGACAGTCCTGTTTTTGACCGATTCTGGTTTTTGATGCATTGTTTTTCTTGTTTTGATGAAACTATCGATTGTATCGGTGACATAACCCATAAAGAAGTTATAATGCAGTAGCTATAATGCAAAAAAATATGAATGGGTTTGCAACAATACTTAAAGTAGTGGTTTGCATTATTATATAATGGATCTCACGAGGTTTCTGTTGAGTTTTGTGTGGATGAAGTGATCAAAGATCGAGGAGGTCTCAATATGAGGAGAAGGAGGAGAGGCAAGAGTTCAAGCTTGGGGATGCCCAAGGAACCCCAAGTAAATATTCAAGGAGACTCAAGCGTCTAAGCTTGGGGATGCCCCGGAAGGCATCCCATCTTTCTTCAACAAGTATCAGTATGTTTTCGTCTTCGTTTCATTCACGTGATATGTGTAAATCTTGGAGCATCTTTTGTGTTTAGTTTTCACTTTTGTTTTATGAACCATGCTGGTAGGAGATAGTCCATGGTTGATTTATAGAATGCTCATTACACTTCACTTATATCTTTTGAGTATGGCTTTATAGAATGCTTCATGTGCTTCACTTATATCATTTGAAGTTTAGATTGCTTGTTTCTCTTGACATGGAAAACCTTTATTTGTAGAATGCTCTTTTGCTTCACTTATACTTATTAGAGCGTGGTATTTTGTAGAAACAATTAAACTCTCTTGGTTCACTTATATCTATTTAGAGAGTCAACAGGAATTGGTCAATTGCATGGTTAGTCATAAAATCCTACATAAAACTTGTGGATCAGTGAATATGATATGTTCGATTCCCTGCAATAGTTTTGCGATATAGAGATGATAATATGTGGGAGGTACTAGTGGATGATCATGTTTAGAAAGATATTGGTGTTAAGGTTTGTGATTCCTGAAGCATGCACGTATAGTCTCTCGTTATGCTATGAAGTTGGAGCATAATTTATTATTGATTGTCTTCCTTATGAGTGGTGGTCGGGGACAAGCGATGGTCTTTTCCTACCAATCTATCCCCCTAGGGGCATGCGTAGTAGTACTTTGCTTCGAGGGCTAATAAACTTTTGCAATAAGTATATGAGTTCTTTATGACCAATGTGAGTCCATGGATTATACACACTCTTACCTTTCCGCAATTTGCTAGCCTCTACGGTACCGTGCATTGCCCTTTCTTACCTTGAGAGTTGGTGCAAACTTCGCCGGTGCATCCAACTCTGTGATATGATACGCTCTATCACACATAAGCCTTATTATATCTTCCTCAAAACAGCCACCATACGTACCTATTATGGACTTTCCATCGCCATTACGAGATATATTGCCATGCAACTTCCACCGCTTTCGTTTGATGACTTGAGCATTCATTGTCATATTGCTTTGCATGATCATATAGCTGACATAGTATTTGTGGCTCAGCCACCGTTCATTATTTTTATGCATGTTATGCAGATCATTGCACATTCTAGTACACTACTAGAGGCATTCATATAGAGTCATATTTTGTTCTAGGTATCGAGTTGTAATTTTTATTTTTTTTGAGTTGTAAGTAAATAGAAGTGTGATGATCATCATTATTCCATTATTAGAGCATGTCCCAGTGAGGAAAGGATGATGGAGACTATGATTCCCCCAGAAGTCATGATGAGGCTCCGAAAAAATATTAAAAAAGAAAAAAAGTGAAGCCAAAAATGGCCCAAGAAAAAGAAAAAAAAAGAAAAAAAGAAAAAGAAAAAATGAGAGAAAAGAGAGAATGGACATGAAAATACCACACTTGTGCTTGCATTATGTTTTTCATATAGAGAGTCTCATATATTGTCACTTTCATATACTAGTGAGAATTTTTCATTATAGAGTTAGATGCACGCCCACTTAGTGTTCATGTTGAGCTTTCATACACTTATAGCTCTTAGTGCATTCGTTGCATGGCAATACCTACTCTTCACATTGATATCAATTGATGGGCATCTCCATAGCTCGTTGATTAGCCGCGTTGATGTGAGACTTCCTTACCTTTTTGTCTTCTCAAATATTTACCCCTATCATCATACTCTATTCCACCCATAATGCTATATCCATAGCTTGCGCTCATCTATTGCGTGGGAGTTGAAAAAGTTGAAGCGCGTTAAAAAGTGTGAACCAATTGCTCGACTTGTCATCGGGGTTGTGCATGATAAATACTTTGTGTTAAGAAGACAGAGCATGACAAGACTATATGATTTTGTAGGGATAGCTTTCTTTAGCATTGATATTTTGAAAGACACGATTGTTTGGTGGGATGCCTGAGTATTGATGTCTTTATGTCAAATTATAGACTATTGCTTTGAATCATTCATGTCTTAATATTCATGCCATGATTAGATATATGATCAAGATTATGCTAGGTAGCAGTCCACATCAAAAATTATCTTTTTTACCATTTACCTACTCGATGACGAGCAGGAATTAAGCTTGGGGATGCTGATACGTCTCCGTCGTGTCTATAATTTTTTATTGTTCCATGCCAATATTATACAACCTTCACATACTTTTGGCAACAATATATATGATTTATTGGACTAACATATTGATCCAGTGCCCAGTGCTAGTTCCTATTTGTTGCATGTATTTTTGTTTCACAGAATATCCATATCAAACGAAGTTCAAACCAGATGAAACTTTACGGATATTTTATTGGAATATATGTGAATTTTTGGAAGAAGAATCAACGCAAACGGTGCTCGAGGGGCCCACAAGACATGAGGTCACGCCAGGGGGTGCCCGGCGCGCCCTGATGGGTTGTGAGCACCTCATAAGGCGGTTGTTGCCCTTCTTTATCCGAAAGAAAGATAATTTATGGATAAAATCCCCTCAAAAATTTCAGCCCAATCGGAGTTACGGATCTCGTGGAGTTTAAGAAATGGTGACGGGCCAGATCTGGGGAGCGCGAAACAGAAGAGAACAGAGAGGGAGATCCAATCTCGGAGGGGCTCCTGCCCCTCCGCCGCCATGGAGTCGATGGAATAGAGGGAGCTCTCTCCTCCCATCTAGGGGGAGGCCAAGGAAGAATAAGAAGGAGGGGGCTCTCTCTCCCCCTCTCTCCCGGTGGCACCGGAGCGTCGCGTCTAGGATCGTGACAGCAATCTACATCAACAACCTTGCTACCGTCAACACCAACTTTCTCCCCCTCTATGCAGTGGTGTAACACCTCTTTTCCCCGCTGTAATCTCTACTTAAACACGGTGCTCAACACTATATATTATTTCCCAATGATATGTGGCTATCCTATGATGTTTGAGTAGATCCGTTTTGTCTTATGGGTTGATAGATGATCATGATTGGTTTGAGTTGTATATTTTATTTTGGTGCTATCCTACGGTGCCATCCATGTCACACAAACGGAGGGATCCCCGTTGTAGGGTGTTGCAATGCGTTCATGGTTCTCTTATGGTGGGTGTCGTGAGTGACAGAAGCACAAACCCGAGTTTGGGGGTCATTGTGTATGGGATAAATAGGACTTGATACTTAATGCTATGTTTGGGTTTTACAACCTTAATGATATTTAGTAGTTGTGGATGCTTGCTAGAGTTCCAATCATAAGTGCATATGATCCAAGTAGGGAAAGTATGTTAGCTCATGCCTCTCCCTCATATAAAATTGCAACAATGATAACTTGTTTAATTATCGATCACCTAGGGACAAATGACTTTCTGTAGTGACAAAAGCTATCTACTTTTATTATCTTGCATTTTATTAGTTTCATACTTGTTCTAGGTAAAGCAAACGTCAAGTGTTTGTAGAGTTGTATCAGTGGTCGATAGAACTTGAGGGAATAATGTTCTGCCTTTAGCTCCTCGTTGGGTTTGACACTCTTATTTATTGAAAAAGGCAACAAACGATCCCATGTACTTGTGGGTTATCAGACACCCGTTGCTGCCTCCGTTGGATGCGCATGGCCGCAAGGAACTCGTAGATCCCAGCAGCACTCGAAGCCATGGCCCATAGCGCATTTCCGATGCTCTTCCGCCGCACTGGATGGTCGTCGACAGTTAACCGTTGGCATATCCGATGTGGCACCATCATTAGAGGCTAACCACCCGCTAAGCACCCACGCGATTCACTGACATGTCGACCCCACTCACTAATTAGTCCCTGGCTAATTTTAGTTTAGGTTAATTAAGTTTGGTTAACAGTGTGCCTATGACATGTGGGACCCACTAGTTAGATTTGACTATGTTGACCTGCTGATGCGGTGTTGATGTAGTGCTAACATCATAAGTACTTTTCTGGATTTTGAATATGTCTGAAAATGATTTACTATTTCAGAAAATGTTTAAAACTTCTAAAAATCATAGAAATTAAACCGTAACTCCAATGAAAATAAGTTATATATGAAAAATGATCAGAAAAATCCAAAGAATATGTTTACGCCATGTTAATCCATGTTTGATCAAGTTAACATCACCAACTAGGAAAATTCATGATTTTGGAATATACGTAATTAGTTTTAGAGTTGGAGTTTGTTCTATATTTGAATTCCACTTCAATTAACTTGGCTAACTATTGCATTGGGTCAATTCGGTACCTTAACATGACATGTCATTCATTTGTATGTGCATTGCATTGATTGTGTTCCTTCTCTGTTTGCCGGTGTTTGTTCCTTCTCGGTAGCAGACGATTTCAGCGTTGTGATCGTTGACACCGACGAATAGCTATACTATCTTCAGAAGTGCTAGGCAAGCAAACCCCCTTTGAGCATTTCTATACAATCCAACTCTCTCGCTCTTGCTCTCTTTTACTGGTGTTTGTTCCTTCTCTGTTTGCCGGTGTTTGTTCCTTCTCGGTAGCAGACGATTTCAGCGTTGTGATCGTTGACACCGACGAATAGCTATACTATCTTCAGAAGTGCCAGGCAAGCAAACCCCCTTTGAGCATTTCTATACAATCCAACTCTCTCGCTCTTGCTCTCTTTTACTGCATTAGGAAAACAACGATTCAACTGCTACTTGTTCTCGGTAGTTGAACCCATTCCTTTGCATGACCTGTCATTGTCACCAAATAGCTAAACCATCCTAGCATCCTTATGAGTTGCTTGAGCTATGTTGTGACCACTCATCCATGCTCGCTTGTTATGCTTAGAGTTGTGTCAGGTCTGATTCATCTAGAATGAATTGGAATGATCATGTCCTAATGATGAGACTTAACTGTCTTGACCCGTTTTGATCAAGTTGGTGATGAGAGGCCGTGTTCGAGAACATGGTGCATTGTCTTGTGATACGACTCATAGGAATTGAGTTTCGCGCTTACCAGAGCCTATCTTGCGGTTACATGCACGGAAATTTGCGGATCAGGTGTGCGGGCAGGTGGCGCATGGCGTGTGTGTCCGGGTGACACACAACATGGCATAGTGTCCGGGCTAGACGTAGATACATGTTCCAAGAGGGAACCTTGCTGATGGGACGGGGACGGATTCCTTTGAGTCAGGGTTAATGATCTATTCGAATAGATGCTTCCTCGGATATGGACTACTTGGGAAGCTTATATGGTTCATAGACAAATTGAAATGGAAACTCTAAAATGCGCAAGATAAGTGTGAGTGCTATGGATGGCCTTCACATAGGGAGACGGGAGCGCATGCATAGTGGTGTATTGATATGGTGAATATGTGGACTCGTGTGTGGTTTCTCACCTCAAAGAAGTTATTGGTAGTCGTAGTACAGGTTAGCCACTGAATCAAAGCTGGCTTGCTGCAGTTCATCCCCACAACCTCATTGTTGATACTGATGCATATGTAGATAGTTCTGATGTAACTCTTGCTGAGTACATTCGTACTCATGTTTGCTTAATTTATGTTTTTGCAGAGGAGACGCTAGTCTCACTTTTGGTTTCTACGATAAGTTTGACGTTGACCAATTGGTTTGGGAATCCTAGACAGAGGTCTGGTTCCTATGGAGGGCCTTGTAGATAGACAAGCTTCCTAGCCTTCTTTCTTTTCAGCTGTCTGTACTTAGACAGGTTTATGCTTTCGCTTGTTGCTTGTATGACTTTGTATTTGGGTCATGAGACCCATGTTTGTAATATCATGTTTTGTATGGCTCTTCAGGGCCTCTTAAGTAATTACTTGAGTCGTAGAGTTATATTGTGATGCCATGTTGTACCAACACGTACTTGCATGTTATGCGTATGTATGATGTGTATTGCTATGTGTTGGGTCATGACAGCTTTGGTATCAGAGCATGACTGCCTATAGGATTACCAAGCCATACTGATCCAAGTCGAGTCTAGAACTCCTTTAGTTACATAAGGGAATTGATTGTGGAAGGAAACGTAAGGCCCTTTTTACTCCTTATCCCTGTGTCATTCTGATTTTGAGTCACCCTCATCTTTTCTACAGGGTTAAGAAACTAAGCTTTCTCATCTATCTGTCAGGATGATGAGTTACTATGTTGGAAACTTATAGGAAAGGTGTTGTCCTCTCAGATCGGTGTCTCCTTAAGAATTTAGTTGCTATGTTGTGTAGGATCGAAAGTATGTCTAGAGGGGGGTGATTATACTACTTGGCCAAATAAAAATCTAGCCTTTTCCCAATTTTAATTCTTGGCAGATTTTAGCAACTTAGCACAAGTCAAGCAATCAACCTACACATGCAATTCTAAGAGTATAGCAGCGGAATGTAAAACAATTGCATATGAAGGTAAAGGGAGGAGTTTGAGAGAGCAAACGCAATGTTGACATTGAGATTTTTTATCCGTGGTTCCGATAGGTGGTGCTTGAAGGAAATATGCCCTAGAGGCAATAATAAAGTTATTATTTATTTCCTTATTTCATGATAAATGTTTATTATTCATGCTAGAATTGTGTTAACCGGAAACATAATACATGTGTGAATACATAGACAAACAAAGTGTCACTAGTATGCCTCTACTTGACTAGCTCGTTAATCAAAGATGGTTATGTTTCCTAACCATAGACATGTGTTGTCATTTGATTAATGGGATCTGACCCATTCCATTAGCTTAGCACCCGATATTTTAGTATGTTGCTATTGCTTTCTTCATGACTTATACATGTTCCTATGACTATGAGATTATGCAACTCCCGTTTGCCAGAGGAACACTTTGTGTGCTACCAAACGTCACAACGTAACTGGGTGATTATAAAGGAGCTCTACAGGTGTCTCCAAAGGTACATGTTGGGTTGGCGTATTTCGAGATTAGGATTTGTCACTCCGATTGTCGGAGAGGTATCTCTGGGCCCTCTCGGTAATGCACATCACATAAGCCTTGCAAGCATTGCAACTAATGAGTTAGTTGCAAGATGGTGTATTACGAAACGAGTAAAGAGACTTGCCAGTAACGAGATTGAACTAGGTATTGAGATACGGACGATCGAATCTCGGGCAAGTAACATACCGATGACAAAGGGAACAATGTATGTTGTTATGCGGTCTGACCGATAAAGATCTTCGTAGAATATGTAGGAACCAATATGAGCATCCAGGTTCCGCTATTTGTTATTGACCGGAGACGTGTCTTGGTCATGTCTACATTGTTCTCGAACCGTAGGGTCCGCACGCTTAACGTTACGATGACAGTTTCATTATGAGTTTATGTATTTTTGATGTACCAAAGGTTGTTCAGAGTCCCGGATGTGATCATGGACATGACGAGGAGTCTCGAAATGGTCGAGACATAAAGATCGATATATTGGAAGCCTATATTTGGATATCGGAATCGTTCCGGGTGAAATCAGGATTTTACCGGAGTACCGGGGGGTTACCGGAACCCCCCGGGGGTTATTGGGCCTACATGGGCCCTAAGGAAGAAGAGGAAAGGAGCCAAGAGGTGGCCGCGCGCCCCTCCCCTCCCTAGTCTAAATAGGACAAGGAGAGGGGGCGGCGCCCCCCCTTTCCTTTCCCTCTTCCTCCTCTTTCCCACTTCTCCTTCTCCAACTAGGAAAGAAGGGAGTCCTACTCCCGGTGGGAGTAGGACTCCCCCTTGGCGCGCCCTCCTTGGCAGGCCGCCCCCTCCCCTTGGCTCCTTTATATACGGGGGCAGGGGCACCCTAGAATACACAAGTTGATCTTCGTGATCGTTCCTTAGCCGTGTGCGGTGCCCCCCTCCACCATATTCCACCTCTGTCATATTGTAGCGGTGCTTAGGCGAAGCCCTACGACGGTTGAACATCAAGATCGTCACCAGGCCGTCGTGCTGACAGAACTCCTCCCCGAAGCTTTGCTGGATCGGAGCCCGGGGAGCGTCATCGAGCTGAACGTGTGCCAAGAACTCGGAGGTGCCGGAGTAACGGTGCTTGGATCGGTTGGACCGGGAAGACGTACGACTACTTCCTCTACGTTGCGTCAACGCTTCCGCTTCGGTCTACGAGGGTACGTAGACAAAACTCTCCCCTCTCGTTGCTATGCATCACCATGATCTTGCGTGTGCGTAGGAATTTTTTTGAAATTACTACGTTCCCCAACAGTGCTATCATACATCCACGTTGATGGAGACTTCAACCCATGAATGGTAACGGTTGCGCGAGTCCACGGAGGGCTCCATCCATGAAGGGTCCACGAAGAAGCAACCTTGTCTATCCCACCATGGCCGTCGCCCATGAAGGACTTGCCTCACTAGGGTAGATCTTCATGAAGTAGGCGATCTCCTTGCCCTTACAAACTCCTTGGTTCAACTCCACAATATTGATGGAGGCTCCCAAGTGACACCTAACCAATCTAGGAGACACCACTCTCCAAGAGGTAATAGATGGTGTGTTGATAGTCTCCCCAACACTCAACTCTCTCTCATAGGATTGGATTTGGTGGAAAGATGATTTGAGTGGAAAGCAACTTGGGGAAGGCTACAGATCAAGATTTATGTGGTTGGAATGGAATATCTTGACCTCAACACAAGTGTAGGTGGTTTTCTCTCAGAAAATGTATGTTGGAAGTGTAGGCATGTTCTGATGGCTCTCTCCACAAATGAAGAGTGGTGGAGGGCTATATATAGCCTCCACACAAAATCTAACCGTTACACACAATTTACCAAACTCGGTGGGACCAAATCAGAAAACTCGGTCGGACTGATTTGGTTCATAATGTGACCGTTAGGGTTTTCGGTCTGACCGACATGTCAACTCGGTGAGACCAATTCCATTAGGGTTAGGGCATAACGTAATCTCGGTGAGACCGATTACACAAACTCGGTTGGACCGATTTTGGTAATAAGCTGACTAGAGAGTTGGTCAGGCAAACTCGGTGGGACCGATTCGCTCATCTCGGTTGGACCAAAACGTTACGGAAGGGAGATAGAGAGTTTGCATTGCGAACTCGGTGGGACCGATCGCATATCTCGGTGAGACCGAGATTATTGCAATAGGCAATAGAGAGTTTGCAATCCCATCTCGGTGAGACCGAGATCCCTATCGGTGAGACCAAATTGATTAGGGTTTGTGGCAGTGGCTATGTCAAGAGAACTCGGTGGCGCCGGATAGAAAGTTTCGGTGGGGCCGAGTTTGACTTTTGGTTTGGGACATATTTGGATGTGAGAAAGTAGTTGAGGGTTTTGGAGCATATCACTAAGCATTTTGAGCAAGAACCTCACTAAGAAACACCTCACCCCCTCTTAATAGTATTGGCTTTCCTATGGACTCAATGTGATCTTGGATCACTAAAATAGAAAATGCAGAGTCTTAATCTTGAAGGGGTTCCACATCTTGTTGTCCACGCCACTCCATTGGTTGAACTTATCTGAAATATACTAGGTGAAAACATTAGTCCAACAAGAGATATGTTGACATTAATTACCAAAATCACCCAGGGAGCACTTGTGATTTCATGTTGCCATTTGTCTTGTAGGTTTTCTCATTTTCATGCCCGTACAGTCGTTATGTTGTCTGAGTTGTCCCTGGTTTCTAAATAAGCTGATGCATTTGCAAGTCATATCTTCCTGTTCCGATGTCTTTTGGCCAGACTAGACACACAAATTGTTGTGTTGAGGTAATCCGTAACATTAACATATTTGTTGGAGTTAATAGGAGACTCTGTTATCTCGAGTGAACCATCCAGAGATTCGGCCTTCCTGTTTTATTTCTCGTGTGCTACTACTGGACATCATTCTCGAAAGCATTTTGTGATGCCCTTTAGTTAGTAGGTATTCTATTTCCGAGTTCCTGAACCCATGATTCATTCCATCCATTCCTGTTGATAGTGTTTTTTGTTCCTTTAGGATATTAGTAACATTTGGATAGTCTTCGAGGTCTGTGGTATATCATTCTTCCAATACCATGAATTGTCATGGCAGAAGTTCTTCTGAATTAAAAGATCACAATAAGAGTGCTCTCGATGAGTTCTCCATTTTATATTGTGACTCTGCCAATCCTACCTTTCTGCATGGGTTATCCGAAAGAAATATGCTGAGCTTTGTTCAACATGCTAATATATGCACCCACAGTTCAGAAAAGGCATGTGTTGAGTTGTCCCTCTTCAGTTGTATTCCGGCCTTCATCTATCAATTGATAGTCAAGAGTATATGTGCATTCGTGTTCATCGATGCCTATTATTCTTTTGGTTCGTCAAGACATTCTATTTTATAATGTCTAGGAGAAACAAACTCTAGCACATCATCCATTTCGAGGATCGGTACAAAGCAGTTGTATTTCGCATATCAAAATGCCAATCTATCTTTTGTTCTATTCTACCATGGAGTATTACTGTTGACATGGATTTTGACTCAGATAAAATGAAATGCATAAACCATATAAAATATTAAAATACAAAAAAAACCATTAAAAAATGAATTAAAAATAGAATCAACCGCTCAAAGTGAGGACTGACAAAAATAGGCATATGATATATTTTTGAAGGCCGATCAAGTTTTCTCTTATAAAAAATGGAGAATGCATCGTTTATATGTATGCACATCGTCGCCGACGAATACTGATCTAAAATTTTACCGTCAATGATGACACCAATGTTCTAGAAGCATCATGCAGTATGTTCCTCCATTAAAATATTGGTGTATCTTGACGGATGCACACAAAATATAATTTGATGGAAAAAGCCAATAATAGGACCGATCCGTTGCACACGAAAAAAGAAGAAGGAAAAAAGAGATCAATTGGATAGCATACATGTGGTGTGCATACAGGACATATGCCATATAATCACACACCGCAATTGGTTTCTTCCTCTTAATCCTAAGCATGCATTAGGCTCCAATTAAAATAATTAAAGTAAGAAGCCCATACGTGCCTTGTAGCAGGCCCATCTTTAGATAGAGCTTGATTAAGGAAAATCATTAAACTGATTGGGCAGAGGGCCATGTGCGCTCCCGCCGAAGTCATATCAATCAAATCAGGAGACCAAGTCTGCAGCACTCCATTTCCTACCCAGCCACGCTCCCGCTCCCACGTCCTGCGCGACAGCGACGTGCAGCTTGAATTCTTGGCGCGCGCGGCTGCCTCCAAAGGGGATAAATTTTCGTGTTTTGATTCTTTTTTGAAAGTTAATCGAAATCTGACCTTAGTTTGTAAAAATTTCGAGATTTGACCCTTTTTTTCTATCGCCATAGTCTCTGGCGGTAGAGTTACACAACTTACTGTCAAAATCCATGGCGATAATACTTAACTGCACCGTCACAATCGTTTTAATGTGAAAAACACCTATCACCGAAGTCTTTGGCGGTAGGACGTGTAACCCTACCGCCATTATACTCTTCGGTAGGCTATTTTGCTACTACAATATGCATATGCATGCATGCGAGCACTGCACTCTGGCGCACTGCACTCTCTCTGCAGCACACCATGCACTGGCATCCATCTCTCCTTCTCTCTCTACATACACATCATTACTAGTACTAGCTCCTAGCTCAACTAGCTAGCAAACTTGTCTTCTTTTTCTGCCATGTACGTAGGAGTATATTACTTAAACAATTTCTCTGCAACGAGCCCAGCTCAAAGCAAGTGCTCTGCTGTTGCATTTCTCAAGCTCTGCTCCATCATGTACTTTTGTTTTCTCACATGGACGGATGCGACAACACCTCGAGCTAATAATCTGCCCTCTGCTGCCGAGCTAGACCAGGCAGCAGACATGCATGCAGGGGCCATTGGCTGCATGGGCTAGTCTGAAAGTGCTGCCGAGCCCGGCGTATATCTGCTATAAGCCTACCGCCAACAACTATGGCGGTAAGGTGACATAGTCTACCGCCAAAGTTCTTTGCGGTAGGGTTTTTACATGTCAAATGTGCCGTGACGGCACAGCTAAGTTTACCGTCACTGACTGGCGGTAGCCTGTGTTATCCTATCGTCAGATTCTATGGCGTTAACAAAAAGATTAGATCTTAAAAATTTTACAAACTAGGGTCAGATCTCGATTAACTTTCAGAAAAGAGTCAAAACACAAAAATTTGCCTCCAAAGGGCGCCGATGCTGCACACCGCCCCTATAAATACCAGGCAGTCAGACTGCTCTAGGGTCGGTCCTTGAATTGTCTTTCCCATCTGCTGCTAGAACACACACGCATACGAACTCCCAAAGAAAAGAAGAGAAAGAGGCAGGCGTGCTGCGTCGTGTTGGTTTGAAGGTGAGATCTAATGGCTCTCCTCTAGCCCCTGGTTTGGTCATTATGGTATAGGCCAGGGAGCTTTCTTCTCCTTCTTCTTCTAAATATTTTTCCTCGGTTCGACCATCGCGGTACAAACTAAGTAGCATGTTTCTTCTCTCTAAAATTCTTGCCTTTGGTTCAATTATTGTGGTATAAACTAAGGTGCATGTTTAATCTATATCAAATTTTTGTCCTCGGTTCGGCCTCACGGTACAAACCAAGGAGCATGATTCATGTCCCCAAAATTCTGCCCTTGGTTCGACCATTGTGGTACAAACCAAGGTGCTTGTTTCATCTACTTCAAATTTTCGTCTTTGGTTTGGCCATTGTGGTACAAACCAAGGAGCATGTTATATCCATCTTAATTTTCTTTTTCTTGGTTCGGCCATCGCGGTACGAGCCAAGGAGCGTGCATGTTCCTTCTACATGTTGCATATGCTTCGTCTGAACGATCTTCTTGGTTCAATCCCCTTAGCGATACAAGCCAGGATGAACGCCTCGTTCCTTGGTTTGGTCTCTATACATGAGTACAAATCAAGAGAGTATCATCGGTACGGAAACCTCATAAAAATTGTCTTGCTTTGATCATCATCAACAAAATTGATATGACTAAGTCGGAGCCAAATTACAAATGAATTCATGATACAATTCTTGTTTGGTTTACGCTACGGACCTTATGTGTCGCGTTAGTTGCAATACGAACAAGAATATATAAAATATTTCCTCACTTGGTTATGCTACACGAGGGCATTATATTAATGCTACTTGGTGCTAGTAGTAATGCAAGCAAGGCAAAACTTAATTAAAAAAGGCGCTCATGCTACACACGCAAAGACCGAAATCTTACGAGATGAATTATAAAACATGTTGCATCATAAAAACCAATCTTACTTGGTTGCGCTACATGCGGGCATTATCTTAATGCAACGCGGTGTTAGTAGTAATACAAGTGAGAGAAAACTAAACAGAATATTCAGGCCACATATTTGGTCCAAAGTCAAATAAAATATGACATGAAATGCTCCAATGCTATAAGAGCCTGAACTATAAGCATCATCACAAATAGATATCACAAACTTACTTTACTTGGGTTACGCTACACACGAGCGCCAATGAAATGACGCTATGTGGAGTTAGTGCTAATACCATGTAAGGTACAAACATAAACAAAAATGATAGATGTCATATGACTCATGCAGTACCATAATTGCTCCACAAACCTTCACTTGGTTACGCTGCACGCGGGCATTATCTTAGTGCCACTGTCGGTGCTAGTAGTAATACAAGTAAAGCAAAACTTAATAAAAATAGGTTTACTCCACATCCACATATGCATACAAAATACATGATAAGGCATATTCCGTGTAGCCCACATAGGCTCTAAACAAACAAAAATATCATAAGCAAACTCCACTCGGGTCAGGCTTGATACTGGGCAGACTCAGACTCAACAAAATATGGCACATATCATATGCACCATAAAAAGCATCAATATTGTGTCAGAAAGCTTCAGTCCATTACGCTACACACGGGCACCACATCAGTGTCGCGCGGTGATAGTAGTAATGTGATGATGCAAAACTTATTAAAATTGGCATGTCACATATACCCATGCCACCAAAACCAAAGATGTCATATAAAACTCTCAAAAAAATATATACATATCCTATATGCCAAACGTAGGATAAAACTATGCCTAGCCAAAATCAACCATCATTCTGCACCATCATATAAATGAGGTTGACCACAACTAAACATGCTAGGAAAATATACTCCAACATGTCAAACATGAAATCATGGAGGAGTATTTGCATGAAACCAAACTTCAAGTTCACCAAGAAGGAGTTCATCGTCGACCGCGAGCAGGATTTCTCTTGTAGCATACTGTAATAGGCATGTGATGTAATCCTATGTAATAGATATGTTGGAATTCTTAATCAGGGGTTTTCTCTTCGGAGATGTAATTAACAGAATTTTTAATGTAAATGTAAGAGTTCTGGAAATAAAGTACCTGCAATGTTTGATTCTCTTTTTATTTTATGCATTTAAATTTCACTCTCTATCAATGATGTGGACGCGTGTTTCATGCCCGCCATTTTCCCGTCGTCAATTACCCCCTTTACGTCAAGATTTTCATGGGAATTTACCTCACCTACCTGTGTCGAGGTGTCGAGCCCATGTATTTCTTCAATATGTGGTAAATTCTTTACATCTCCAACTTTAATGCCATTTTTCTTTCATAGATTTCTTTGCCTCTTGCATATCTTCAGGTCTGAGGAATAGAATACCTCTCTTATTCAGAGTTGGTTTAGGTGGTGGTTCAGGAAGTGTCCAATCATTATCATTTCTCGATATATTATTCAATAGTTCTTCAGCCTGCTCAATAGTTCTTTCCCTAAAAACACAACCAACACAACTATCTAGGTAGTCCCTAGAAGCATGGATTTTTCCAGTATAAAATATATCAAGTATTTCATTTTTCTTAAGAGGATGGTCAGGCTAAGCATTAAGTGAAAGTGCAACTATCCTTGGGTGGTTTTGGTAATTCTTAAAAACATATAGCTCATTGAACTAATACTCTTTCAAGATGATCATTTCATAAAGTTCAATGATTGGCATGGCATGGACTAGAGATGTGGACCCCTCAAAATACTAAGGACACACATTGGCAAAAGCTCAAGACTCTACATTTTCATTTTAGTGATCCAAGATCACATTGAGTCCATAGGAAAATTCAATACTATTAAAAGGGGATGAGGTGTTGCTTAATGGCTTACTTGCTCAAAATGCTTAGTGATATGCTCCAAAACCCTCAGCTACTTCTCACATTCCACATTTGTCCTAAACCTAAAGTCAAACTCGGCCCCACCGATTTGATTCAGCTGGCGCCACCAAGTTCATTTGACATAGCCATAGCCAGAGACCCTAATCAGTTCGGTCTCGCCGATAGGGATCTCGGTCTCACCGAGATGGAATTGCTAACTCTCTGTTTCCCTTCGTAACGTTTCGGTCTAACCGAAGTGAGCGATCGGTCCCACCGAGTTAGCAATGCAAACTCTCTGTTTCCCTTTCGTAACGTTTTGGTCTCACCGAAATGAGCGAGTTGGTCCCATCGAGTTTGCCTGACCAACTCTCTGTTTGCCTTTTACTGAAATCGGTCTCCCCGAGATCATGTGATCGGTCTTACCGAGATTATGTTATGCCCTAACCCTAACGAAATCGGCCCCACCGAGTTGATCATATCGATCCCACCGAAAACCCTAACGTTCACATTTTGAACTAAATCGGTCTGGCCGAGTTTAACTATTTGGTACCACCAAGTTTGGTGAATTGTGTGTAACGGTTAGATTTTGTGTGGAGGCTATATATACCCCTCCACCCACTCTTCATTCGTGGAGAGAGCCATCAGAATGAACCTACACTTCCATTACTCATTTTCTGAGAGAGAACCACCTACTCATGTGTTGAGACCAAGATATTCCATTCCTACCAGAAGAGTCTTGATCTCTAGCCTTCCCCAAGTTGCTTTCCACTCAAATCATCTTTGCACCATATCCAAATCTGTGAGAGAGAGTTGAGTGTTGAGGATACTATCATTTGAAGCACAAGAGCAAGGAGTTCATCATCAACACACCATCTATTATCTTTTGGAGAGTGGTGTCTCCTAGATTGGTTAGGTGCCACTTGGGAGCCTCCGTCAAGATTGTGGAGTTGAACCAAGGAGTTTGTAAGGGCAAGGAAATCGCCTACTTCGTGAAGATCTACCCTAGTGAGGCAAGTCCTTCATGGGCGATGGCCATGGTGGGATAGACAAGGTTGCTTCTTCGTGGACCCTTCTTGGGTGGAGCCCTCCATCACTACTGGAATCAGCTACTTTGCCATCTGCCAACCCTTTGCCATCAGCTACCCAAAAGCAGACGGCAAAGAGGAAGGTGGCCCACACTAACGGGCTGATGAGCAAAAACCTAACGGGGCCCCTCTTTGCCGTCCGCTAGCAGACGACAAAGAGTAATAAAGCGGACGGCAAAGGGGGGCGGACGGCAAACATCTAGGCTACTAACGGCCGAGCCCCACCCCCCGCCCATCTCTGTTTCTGTCCCCCTCCTCCCCGACGACCACCGCCGCCCCCGCCACCCACCGCCGCCCCCTTGCCCCTCCTCCCCTCGCCCCGTCACCCACCGTCCAACCAGCCGCCGCCCACCCGCCACCCCCCCTGGCCCCACCGCCCCCCCTCCCCCGTCGCCCCCACCACCCGCCACCGCCCCGCCCCCCCGGCGCCTCGTCGCCCGAACGGCGCCCCGGTGCCCCGCCGCCCCCACCACCTGCCTGTCGGCCCCTGCGCTCGCGCCGCCACCGGAGCCAGGCTCGCCGCCGCCCCTGCGCCCGCGCCGCCCCTGGAGCCAGGCTCGCCGCGGTCCCCCTGCGTCCACGCCGCCTCCGGAGCCAGGCTCGCCGCCGCCCCTGCGCCCGACCCGCTGGAGCCAGGCCCGCCGCCGCTGCCCTAACCGCGGCCGTCCACCACCACCCCCTGCAAGGTGAGCATTTTTTTGTTTTTTTCTACTGTTTTTCTTTGCTGTTTAGGTTTAATTAGTTTATTGATAGGTTTAGGTTAGTGGTTGGTTTAGGTTAGTGCTAGATTTAGGTTTAGATAATTAGAAGAAGAAGAAAGTTGAAAAAAAGAAGAAGAAGTAGAAGAAGAGGAAAAAGGAAAAAAGGAAGAAGAATAAGAAGAAAGTTGAAAAACAAAACAATATAGAAGAGGAAAAAGGAGAAGAAGAAGAAAGAAGAAGAAGAAGAAGAAGAAGAAGAAGATGATGATGATGATGATGATGATGATGATGATGATGATGAAGAAGAAGAAAGAGGAGGAGGAGGAGGAGGAGGAGGAGGAGGAAGAGGAGGAGGAGAAGAAGAAGAAAGAAGAAGAAGAAGAAGAAGACCCCGACACGCCACCCCGACACCCCGGCACGACAACCTGACCCCGACCCCCGACACCCCAACCGCGACACGCCACCCCTGACACCCGGGCACGACACCCCGAGCACGACCCCCGACCCCCCACCCCCGACACCCCGACCCCGACCCCCGACACCCCGACCCCGACACGCCACCCCGACACCCGTGACACCCCGACACCCCGAGACCCCGGGCACCCCACCCCGACCCACACCCACCCATCGACACCCGCACATACAACCCGACCGCCGACCCCCGACCCCGACACCTGACACCACACCTCGACCCCGATACCCGACACGACACCCCGACACCCCGACCCGACCCCGACACTGACCCCTGACCCCCCGACCCCGACACCACACCCGACACCCCGACCCCGACACCACACCCCGACACCGACCCCCTGACCCCGACCCCGACCCCGACACGACACCCGACCCCCGACCCCGAAACAGCACCCCGACCCGACACCCCGACACGACACCCCGACCCCCGACACCTCCCGAAAAGGTGTTCTTTGGCCTTCCAGAGGCCGACGGGGTCATATATTTGTGAATTATTAGTTAGGTCATATATTCTTCGATTTTGTTATGAAAAACATCATATATAATTGTGTTGACCGGGTAGTTTTAAATGTGCAGTTGTTTCATCGCTGCGAGGTTTGGTGTTCGACGACCTCGCCGTGCGTCTGACGAGCTCTGCCCCTTCATTCGTGGGTGAGCACAAATGACATGTCCTCCTCCCCCATTAATTATTTGCTCTATCCGATGAAACTTGATAGCTAGCTATATATGTGTCTTGAATCATCAGTATGCGTAACCAATATGTGTCTCCCATTCGAAAGCGTCATAGTTATAAATATGCATGCATTTGCATATTTATAACCTTGATTCTTTTGAATTGTCCAGCGCTATCCATGGACAGCCCGAGTATGTGTAGATTGGCACTAGTAGAAAACAGGGCTTTGGTCCAGGCTGGGTCAGCCCATTAGTCCCGGTTCAGTCCAGAACCGGGACCAATGTGGGCATTGGTCCCGGTTCGTGAGCCCAGGGGGCCGGCCGGGCCACGTGGGCCATTGGTCCCGGTTCATCTGGACCTTTTGGTCCCGGTTGGTGGGATGAACCGGGACCAATAGGCCTCGCTCCTGGCCCACCACCATTGGTCCCGGTTGGTGGCTTGAACCGGGACCAAAGGCTCCCCTTTAGTCCCGGCTCATGTCACCAACCGGGACCAATGAGGTGCCTATATATACCCCTCGCTCGCGAGCAGAGCACCCCAGTGCTCTGTTTTTCTCTGGCCGAGGGGGAGAGGGCTTTGTGGTGCTTTAGCTCACCTCCTATGCACATGAGGTGTTCGATGATCACAAGATCAAGATGATCACAAGATGAAGATGGATGCATTCGCTTGAAGATTAGAAAGATTAGAAAATATGCCATTCATACCGAGGCTTGGTATCATTATGCCGTTGGATCAATTGTTACCTTGGTTGCGATTATGATCGCATTTGTTTTCGCATTGAAATGTTTTACATAGTTTCAATGTATGGTTTAATTAATTAGATGCTCTGGAGAGCTATATGTTGTTAGATGAGAACTATGTATGCACTTTGGTTTTAATGTGATGATGAACTTCTATTAATTTGGACACTTAATTATATATAATGCACGCAGATGAACCGGCAATGGATGTACGGTGACAGACACACCCGCGAGTACATTAAGGGCGTGCATGAGTTTCTCGATGCGGCTGAGGCAAACAAGCAGAATGGTTTTATGTGTTGTCCATGCACTGAATGTGGGAATACGAGGTCTTACTCTAACCGGAAAATCCTTCACTCCCACCTGCTTTACAAGGGTTTCATGCCACACTATAATGTTTGGACGAGGCACGGAGAAATAGGGGTTATGATATGATGGAAGACGGCGAAGAAGAAGACTACGATGACAACTATGTTCCCCCTGAATACGGTGATGCTGCAACGGGGGGAGCTGGTGAAGATCAAGAGGAACCAGACGATGTGCCCAATGATGCTGCAACGGGTGAAGCTGCTGAAGATCAAGAGGAACCAGACGATGTGCCCGATGATGATGATCTCCGCCGGGTCATTGTCGATGCAAGGACGCAATGCGAAAGTCAAAAGGAGAAGCTGAAGTTCGATCGCATGTTAGAGGATCACAAAAAAGGGTTATACCCCAATTGCGAAGATGGCAACACAAAGCTCGGTACCGTACTGGAATTGCTGCAGTGGAAGGCAGAGAATGCTGTGGCTGACAAAGGATTTGAGAAGCTACTGAAAATATTGAAGAAGAAGCTTCCAAAGGATAACGAATTGCCCGACAGTACATACGCAGCAAAGAAGGTCGTATGCCCTCTAGGATTGGAGGTGGAGAAGATACACGCATGCCCTAATGACTGCATCCTCTACCACGGTGCATATAAGGATCTGAACGCATGCCCGGTATGCGGTGCATTGCGGTATAAGATCAGACGAGATGACCCTGGTGATGTTGACGGCGAGCCCCCCAGGAAGAGGGTTCCTGCGAAGGTGATGTGGTATGCTCCTATAATACCACGGTTGAAACGTCTGTTCAGAAACGAAGAGCATGCTAAGTTGATGCGATGGCACAGTGAGAACCGAAAGAAAGATGGGAAGTTGAGAGCACCCGCTGATGGGTCGCAGTGGAGAAAAATCGAGAGAAAGTACTGGGATGAGTTTGCAAAGGACCCAAGGAATGTATGGTTTGCTTTAAGCGCGGATGGCATTAATCCTTTCGGGGAGCAGAGCAGCAATCACAGCACCTGGCCCGTGACTCTATGTATGTATAACCTTCCTCCTTGGATGTGCATGAAGCGGAAGTTCATTATGATGCCAGTTCTCATCCAAGGCCCTAAGCAACCCGGCAACGAAATTGATGTGTACCTAAGGCCATTAGTTGAAGAACTTCTACAGCTGTGGAATGAAAACGGTGTGCGTACGTGGGATGAGCACAGACAGGAGGAATTTAAACTTAAGGCATTGCTGTTCGTGACCATCGACATTTGGCCCGCTCTCAGTAACCTTTCAGGACAGACAAACAAAGGATACCACGCATGCACGCACTGTTTAGATGACACTGAAAGTATATACCTGGACAAATGCAGGAAGAATGTGTACCTGGGCCATCGTCGATTTCTTCTGACCAACCATCAATGTCGAAAGAAAGGCAAGCATTTTAAAGGCGAGGCAGATCACCGGAAGAAGCCCGCCATGCGCACCGGTGATCACGTGCTTGCTATGGTCAATGATTTACACTACATAATCTTTGGAAAGGGTCCCGGTGGACTAGCTGTTCCAAATGACGCTGAGGGACACGCACCCATGTGGAAGAAGAAATCTATATTTTGGGACCTACCCTACTGGAAAGACCTAGAGGTCCGCTCCTCAATCGACGTGATGCACATGACGAAGAACCTTTGCGTGAACCTGCTAGGCTTCTTGGGCGTGTATGGGAAGACAAAAGATACACCTGAGGCACGGGAGGACCTACAATGTTTGCACGAAAAAGACGGCATGCCTCCGAAGCAGTATAAAGGTCCTGCCAGCTACGCTCTTACGAAAGAAGAGAAAGAAATCTTCTTTGAATGCCTGCTCAGTATGAAGGTCACGACTGGCTTCTCGTCGAATATAAAGGGAATAATAAATATGCCAGAGAAAAAGTTTCAGAACCTAAAGTCTCATGACTGCCACGTGATTATGACGCAACTGCTTCCGGTTGCATTGAGGGGGCTTCTACCGGAAAACATCCGATTAGCCATTGTGAAGCATATGCATTCCTCAATGCAATCTCTCAGAAGGTGATCGATCCAGAAATCGTACCAAGGCTAAGGAGTGATGTGGCACAATGTCTTGTCAGTTTCGAGCTGGTGTTCCCACCATCCTTCTTCAATGTCATGACGCACGTCCTAGTTCATCTAGTCGACGAGATTGTCATCCTGGGGCCCGTATTTCTACACAATATGTTCCCCTTTGAGAGGTTCATGGGAGTCCTAAAGAAATATGTCCGTAACCGCGCTAGGCCAGAAGGAAGCATCTCCATGGGCCATCAAACAGAGGATGTTATCGGGTTTTGTGTTGACTTCATTCCTAGCCTTAAGAAGATAGGTCTCCCTAAATCGCGGTATGAGGGGAGACTGGCTGGAAAAGGCACTCTTGGAAGAGACTCAATAATATGCAGGGACGGATATTCTTGGTCTCAAGCACACTACACAGTTCTACAGAACTCTACCTTGGTGACCCCGTATGTCGATGAACACAAGAACAGTCTGCGCTCCAAACACCCGGAGCAGTGCGACGACTGGATTACATGTGAACACATCAGGACTTTCAGCAATTGGTTGGAAACACGTCTCAGAGGTGACAACACTGTTTGTGATGAGTTGTACTTGTTGTCTAGGGGACCATCTTTGACTGTATTGACTTACAAATGATACAAGATAAATGGGAATACATTTTACACGATCGCCCAAGATCAAAAGAGCACCAACCAAAACAGCAGTGTCCGCTTTGATGCAGCAACCGAGAGCGGAAAGGACACATATTATGGTTACATAGTGGACATATGGGAACTTGACTACGGACCTGATTTTAAGGTCCCTTTGTTTAAGTGCAAATGGGTCAATCTGTTAGGCGGCGGGGTACAGGTAGACCCACAGTACAGAATGACAATAGTGGATCTGAAAAATCTTGGGTACACTGACGAACCGTTCGTCCTAGCCAATGATGTGGCACAGGTTATCTATGTGAAGGACATGTCTACCAAACCGAGAAAAAGAAAAGATAAGGAAGCGAATACATCATACGATGAGCCAAAGCGCCACATAGTTATTTCAGGAAAAAGGGACATCCTGGGAGTGGACGGCAAGACAGACATGTCTGAAGATTATGAAAAGTTTCATGAAATTCCTCCCTTCAATGTCAAGGCTGACCCAAGCATCCTGATAAACAATGAAGATTATCCATGGTTACGGCGCAATAAGCAAATGACACAAGCGAAGAAAAAGTGAAGACTTTCTCCCGCAACTATTATGATGATACCATGCCAACTTTGTAACACGCGAACATGCTACCATTGTCCGTTTTGTACATGCACATGCTATGTGGGTGAAATTATGATACCATCCCAACTTTCAACTTTTTCAGAGTTCATTTGAAATGCTGTCATGTCTTATGGTTCAAGGTTTTATGTGTTGAGACAAATGGATCAATATGTCAGGAGGCGGGGTACAGGTAGACCCACAGTACGGTATGACAACAGTGGATCTAAACAATCTTGGGTACACAGACGAACCATTCGTCCTAGCCAATGATGTGGCATAGTTATTGTCCGAAACTTTGATACTTCGAAAGTGATTGTCCATTTTGTACACGAAGTGCATCAAGTTTTCTCTATAAGCGCATCTATTCTCATTTTTTTAGTAAGTTAATCACAAACTTGTGATTCAAACAATTTTCAAAGAATTCAAATTTTAACTATTCAAATTTGAAAACTAATGGCACTAACAGAAAGTTTATAATTTTTCTAAAACTAATGGCACTAACAGAAAGTTTATAATTTTGCTAACCTAAAAGCAAACAGAATAAAAAATTAAAGCAAACAACAAAAGAAAATAAATAATGCAAAAAACAAATCAAAAAAACAGGAAAAACCTATTTTTATAGTAAAGTTAATCACAAAATAAAATAAATAAAGCAACAAAGAACACAAAAAAACTAAAAAAGTGTTTTCAAATTTGAAAACTAATGGCACTAACAGAAAGTTTATAATTTTTCTAAAACTAATGGCACTAACAAAAAGTTTATAATTTTGCTAACCTAAAAGCAAACAGAATTAAAAATTAAAGCAAAAAACAAAAGAAAATAAATAATGCAAAAAACAAATCAAATAAACAGGAAAAAACTATTTTTATAGTAAAGTTAATCACAAAATAAAATAAATAAAGCAACAAAGAAAACTAAAAAACTAAAAAAGTGTTTTCAAATTTGAAAACTAATGGCATTAACAAAAAGTTTATAATTTTTCTAAAACTAAAAGCATAAAGAATTAAAAAATAAAGCAAAAAAACAAAAGAAAAATAAATAAAGCAACAAAAAAACAAAAAAATGCCACCTACTGGGCCACCACGGCCTGAATACGACTAGAAACCCTACCGTGGGCCAGGATTCAGGCCCGCAGCAGGCCCAGTAGGCCCACATGCATTGTAGTGACAGATTAGGCCCGAAAGCCTGCAGTTGAGAGGAGCTCGGGTGGGTGGGCGCAGCAGCGCTTATAAACCACTCCCGAGCCCTCTCAACTAGCGAGGTGGGACTAAACTTTTGGGCGCGGGGCAGCACAAGGCCTATGGTCCCGGTTGGTGCCACCAACCGGGACCATAGGCCTCTGCTTCCCGCCCTTTCGGCTGCTGAAAAGAGACCTATGGTCCCGGTTGGTGGCACGAACCAAGACCATAGGTGTGCATTGGTACCAGTTCGTGCCACGAACTGGGACCATTGCTCTGGGTATATAAGGTAGCACTTGTGAAAATTTCGCCAACCGCTCCCATTCGCCCCTGACGCCGCCAGGCCGTTCGTCGTCATCGTCGCCGCCCCGAGCCCGTCGTCGCCCGCTCCCCGTCGCCGTCGCCCCGCGCCGCCGTAGGCCTTCTCCCCGTCGTTGCGTGTGCCGTCGCCGGCCTCCTCCTCGTCGCTGCGTGCGCCATCTCCGGCCCCCTCCCCGTCGCCCCGCGCCGCGTCGCCGGCCTCCCCCGCGCCGTCGCCGGCCTCCTCCCCGTCCCCGGCCTCCTCCCCGTCGCGCCCCCCGTGAGCTCCCCGCCCCTTCCCATCGATCCCTGTCCCTCTGACCATCGCCGCCGCCGCCGCTGCTCTCTGTGTGTGATAAAAAATTTCATATGTGTATGTATATGCTCATATGTATTTGGATTTGGCTATGTATGTATGTATATGCTCATATGTATGTACGTATGTATGTATATGCTCTCTGTATATGGATTTGGCTATGTATATGCTCTCTGTATATGCTCATATGTATGTATGTTCATATAGCATTTTTCTATATATGAATTATTTTTTTGTTCATGGATATATGCTAAAGAAAACGAGGGGGTGATAGATGATGATGAGGGGTCGATAGGGGGACGAGAGGTCGAGAGGGGTCGAGGGGAGAAAAAAAATGTTATCAGGGACGAGGGTCGTCGAGGGGTCGAGAGAGGGACGAGGGGTCAAGAGGGGTACGAACCGGGACCAATACTCTGTGTATATAAGCATGACTTAGAAAGAAGAAGAGGAGAGGAAGAAGAGGAGAAATAAATAAGAAGAAGAAAAAAGAAGAAAAAGAAGAGGAGAAGAAGAAAGGAATAGTGGAGAAGAAGAGAAAATAGAATATATTCTATTTTCTCAGAAGAAGAGAAAATAGAATATATTCTATTTTCTCTTCTTCTCCACTATTCCTTTCTTCTTCTCCTCTTTTTTTTCTTCTTTTTTTTCTACGATCTTCTCCTCTAGCTATTCCTTTCTTCTTCTCCTCTTTCTTCTTCTTCTTCTTCTTCTTCTTCTTCTTAATTTTTATCGGGAACGAGGGTGTCGAGGATCGCCGAGGGGTCGAGGGTTGGGAACTAGGGTAGAGGGTCGAGGGTCGTTAAGGGGTCAAGGGTCGAGGGTTTCAGGGTCGAGGGTTCGAGGGTTCTATAGGGTCGAGGGATCGAGGGTCGAGGGTTCCAGGATCGTCTAGGGGTCGAAGGTTCCAAGGTCGTCGAGGGTTCGAGGGGTCGAGGATCGCCGAGGGGTCGAGAGAGGTTTCCTAGTGTCAAAGTATTAAAGAAATCCATGGCTTCATCATTAGCCGAAAGTAACCAGGGCATGACGAAGTCCTCCAAAGTTATTTTGGAATGGTGTCCCGGATAGGATAATTTGCCTTTTTGTATGAATTTCAGCAAAGGCCTTCCAAATAACGATATTTGGAAGGTTCTTGCTGAACTTTGTACCAAAAAGTGAATTATCCTATCTAGGACTCCGTTCCAAAATAACTTTGGAGAGCTTCGTACCATCATGCACCTGTTACTTTCGCCTAATGATGAAGACATGGTTTTGTTGAATCCTTTGACACTAGGCAACCTCCCGACCCCTCGGCGATCCTCTCGGACATGAGAGGAAGAAGAGGATAAAAAAAGAAGAGGAAGAAGAAAAAAAAGAGGAGAAGAAAGAATAGAGGAGTTCTTCTCCTCTATTCTTTCTTCTCCTCTTTTTTTCTTCTTCTTCCTCTTTTTCTATCGGGAACAAGGGTCGTCGAGGGACATAGATGTAGTGTCGTCGTTGTCGATATATACCCCCTCCCGATAGCTTCAACACGTGGGGGGGTCGATATTACCCCCTCCTTAAAGCGTTCTCGAGGCCACCCCAAACCTTTGAAGCGTTGTCGAGGCCACCCCAAACCCTAGAGAAGCAGCGTCGAGGCCACTAATTAATATATATGATTCCTTACTATGATTAGGTAACTAGTTCTACCTTTGCCACTAATATATCCATTTGTCATGTTTGAATAATAATTGCCATGTTGTAAATATTTGTAGAAACTATGGACACCGCCCGAGACGAAGCAAAAGAAGCGTTGTTGAGGGACATAATCGTAGAAGGAAGCGATGTCGTCTCGTTGTTTCTCAACGACACCGATGGTCTGGAAGGAGAGGGTGAAGAAGCTGGCTACGGTGACCTAATGCCGGTGCAAGAAGAAGAACATGAGGACGACTCCGGTGACCCAATGCCGGTGCAAGAAGGAGACCGTGATGACGGCTCCGGTGACCGAACCGAGTCCGGCCAGGTATATATGTTATTTAAGATTGTGCTGACTAGCTGATTGATGCATTCATTGTTTTGGTATGTACACATATTAATTAAGTCTTTGTTCTTTTTTCTAGCCCTCCGGATCGAGCACAACTTCGGTAAAGAGACGAGGCCCGAAGAAAAAGTTGAGCTCGGATGAAAAGTTTGAGATCATAGCAATCATGCCCGACGGCCAACCGATTGAACCCATCCGAACAAAGAACGCATTTGTTGCTCAGTGCGGGGTTCTGGTTAGGGACAAGATCCCGATAAGCATCCAGCAATGGTTTAAGCCGGCTACAGAAGACCCTGAGGTGTCTTATGTCAATGATATGCAGAAAAATGATCTTTGGACTGAGCTGAAGTCAAATTTCACCCTACCGCCAGAGGATAATCCAGAGAACCCAGTTAAAGAGCAATTAATCAAGTCTTTTGCTCTTATGAGGATGGCAGAACTATTCAGGAGGTGGAAGAAAGAGCTGAATAAGTTTGTCGAAAATAATGAGACACCAGAATTCAAGGGCAGATATGAGAAGATCAGAGATCACTGGCCCGCATTTGTGGCCCACAAGACATCGAAAAAGAGTAAGAAGATGTCAGCGACAAACAAGCAAAATGCTGTGAAGAAGAAGCTTCACCATCGCACGGGGTCAGGTGGCTACCTCGTAGCCCGGCCTAAGTGGGCCAAGACTGAGAATGATCTGGTTGATAAAGGGATCGAACCAGAGACAATTAACTGGCCAGACCGTTGCCGGACTTGGTTCTTCGGGGCTGGCAGAACCTTGGACCCTATAACAGGGAAGTGCATTTGGACAAACGATCAAATGGACATACCAGTCAGGAAGCTTAAGCAGTATATCGAAGCAGCGCAGCAAGGGAAGTTCTTTCCAGACAGAGAGAACGACGAGCTCACAATGGCCCTCGGGAATCCTGAGCACCCTGGACGGACACGAGGCACGCCAGGCTCCATTCCGTGGAAGGTTGGGTTTCCGGACGCAGGCGGTTACAAATCCCATGAGAGGAGGAAAAAAGTGCAGCAGACCCAAATGCAGGCGCTGCAAGCAAGGGTAGACGCGATAGAGGAACGAGAAGCAAATCGCAGCAAACATACTGCCGAAGCTTCCCCCGAAGCTACCCCGCCATCTCAGCGCAGAAGCAGCGTGGCTTCCACCAAGCTGCTTCAGCCAGAGCATGCCTTGACGGCTCCTGCCAGCTATTGCGTGGACGCTATCACGGAGTCTCAAAATTGCCACCTTATGATGCAATGGATGAATTTGAAGGTCAAGGCGGCTGTTGGCTCTGTTTATCCTACTGAACCCGGCGCAACTTTTCACTACCGGCCGAATCCAGAAGGATATGCTAGGGTGATGGTGGATGAAATAACGGAGGGATTTGAGGACCTCCAGCTTGACCATCCTACCGGTGAAGGGGAGACTCGGCTGGGGTCTGCTCTGAAGACTCCATGCCTATGGCGGAAGGAGCTCATCAACCTTCCAAACTGGACGCCTCCGCCTCCTCCTCCTCCTCCTCCTCCGGCGAGTCAGGGCACTCCGTCTCCTCCACCGCCTCCTCCTCCTCCTCCTCCGGTGAGTCAAGGCACTCCGTCTCCTCCACCGCCTCCTCCTCCGGCGAGTGACGATCAGGGCCCTCGGCCGGCTCCTTCTCCGGTGCGTGGCGGCACTCCGCCTGCGCCGGCGCGCCCGAGCAGCCAGCCCCCTCCTTCTCCGCCTCGTCAGCAAGGGCGAAAGAGACCCGCCGCCGCTCCGGCAGCTGCTCCGGCGCGTCATAGTCCTTCTCCTCCGCCTCGTAAGCAAGTAAAGAAGACAACCGCTTCGTCTGCTCGGCCGGCGTCTAGCAGTACAACCAGAGGCGGGAGGACATACAGATTCAGTCCTTCTCTGAAGAGTCCACAGAAGTTACCATACGAGAGGACCCCGGAGGAGAACGTGAAGATCGCGCGAACCGAAGTGGATGACTGGTTTCAAGGGTTGAAAGCAAAGAGACATCCACCTCCGGAGGAGAAGGTAGATCCGGTGAAAGTGAAGCGCACTCTGGCTGCCTTGGCAAAACCACCCAAGTCTCCGCCGAAAGGCAACTATGAGCGCATTATTGCAAAGACATGGGCCGAAGCGGAGCGGTCGAGAAGTACAGTCAGTGATCAAAGGCTGAAATAACGACGAGCAGCTGGGAAACAAATTGCCCAGCTCGGTGAACAAGCGAAGCAATCGTGCCCCCCGCTCAAGGTGCCTAGCGACATCGTCGATCCGAGGATGGTGCCCGGTTATGGCAATGTTGACGATTACCTGCCCGATGATGTACATTATGATCCCATGGAGGTGCAGATACACAGATACGAGTATGGGAAGCCTCTCGTCAAAGATGAAAAATCTTTAACAACGATGATGCGAAGATTACATGATTGGTACTTGAAAATCTGTAGAGAGTCTGGGGGGAGGAGTACTTTGTATGCGAGAGTAAAACCGGAGCATGACCTCGTTGGAATTGAACTATTGCCTATTCCATTTGAGGAGTTCTATCAGTTTTTCAATCAATTGGCCCTCGATAAAACAACGATCACCTGCTACTATCTGTAAGTACTACTACTTCTGTCATTAAGTCTCTCTATATAGCTCATCTCTTTCATTGCATGTATTTATAATTATCCTCACTATATTATGCAGATTGAAGATCGCCGAATTGAAGAAAAGACAAATCGGTGATATTGGGTTCGTTAACACATATCTCATAGATGCAACTGAGGTTGAACATCGTCCCGAAGATACCGAGGCCAACTTGCTACGATCATTCAGAAAAATGAAAACAAAGATATAATACTCTTTCCTTACAACTTCAAGTGAGTGTTACTGTCTTGTGCATATTCGGTTTCCCTTATATATTAGTCCAGGTTATAGTAATGTAATTGATGAGTTATGCAAGCGTGTGCAGTTTCCACTGTATTCTCCTAGAGAACAGGCTTGAGCAGGGAGTAGTAACCGTCTTGGACTCTAAACGAAAAGATCCCCAGGAGTATGCGGACATGACTGAAATCCTCAAGAAGTAAGTTAAATCGATCATTATCCACCATATCAGCAACTTTGTTCATTTCCTGATATCAAGTAATTGTTTTCTTTGTCCGGCAGGGTTTGGATAAAATTCACCAGAAAAGTTCCGGGACTACCGAAGGAGCTAGAATTTAGACACCCAAAAGTAAGTACTATAGTAGCATGTTCCGCGCATCTCCTAGTGATTCAAGCGCTAGTTTCATCAATACCATTTAGCATCCTTGCTTATCAGTTTGATTGACCTCTATTTCTTGTAAAGTGGTTGTGGCAGGAACAAGGGAATGATTTCTGTGGATACTACGTCTGCGAGTCCATCCGCCACACGACCTGTGAGCGGGGCAGGTACTCTGACGAACAATATGAAGTACGTAAATAACAACATTCATAATTTTATTTTATTACCATCATTTGTGTTGAGTTTCATTCATTCATATATATATGTATTGACCCCCTTCTTCAAATTAGATGTTTCGGAAGCGGGATGAACTCCTAGCACCAGCTCGCATGCGAGCAATTCAAGAGGAATTGGCGGCATTCTTTCTTGACCACGTGATCGCTGAAGACGGAGAATACTATGTGGACCATGAGTCCGTATGATTATATTTGTAAGAGATAATTATTGTATATATGTAGCCGGTAGTGTTGGATAGATATACGAGAACTTGTTGTTCGACCAATCTCTCGGAGAAGCAGAGGTGGTCGATATCACTTCTCTCTGTATGCATATATGTTCATGACGATCTTCTATTTCCTTCGTTTGCTTACTAGCTAGCTAGCGTGTCTAGTCCTCTCTATACGTATGTATAGTACGTAGCGTCGACCAAGCACGGACATAAGAGAGGACACTTCTCTCTATTAATTATAGCTAGCTAACACAATATAGGAAACACCTAAATTAACCCCCCCAAAACCCCCCAAACACCCCCCTTTCAAAAAAACAAAAACCCCAACCACAGAAATGCTGACGCGTGGATGCCTATTGGTCCCGGTTGGTGCCACCAACTAGGACCAAAGGGTCTCCTGCCTGTGCTCCGCGCACAGGCCACATGGAGGCCCATCTGTCCCGGTTCTGGATTGAACCGGGACTAAAGGGACAGGGCATTAGTACCGACCATTTAGTCCGGTTCCAGAACCGGGACAAAAGGCCCTTACGAACCGGGACAACAGGCCCTTTTTCTACCAGTGTGGGTTCGTTTTCCCATATGCTTTACTCCGGATCCGACGCATAAATTTTGTCAGTGCCTCCCCTGTTGTTCTCCGGGTACACATCCTCTCTGTTTATTGCAGAGACGTGTATAAGGAGAACGGCGGGGAGGTGTTGCCAAAATTTTGCGTCGGATCCGGAGCATAGCATGGGAAAATGAACCCAATCTACACATACACGGGTGGGATTAGGACCTATCATTACCTATTAGAGTGTACGTTGCATGCACGTAATAAAATTGACAAAGTAGATCAACTGATGAATATATACATGGTGAATTACATATATAATTGTTGTGTGTCCAGTAGCTCTGAAAGTCAAGATGAGTGACCGTGCGTGGATGTATACCGGTCACACTGGTCAGAACAAATGGAGCGCTGAATGGTTCACAAAAACCAAGGGGTTTGTGCAAGCCGCATTTGCAAATGGCCAGAAGAAAACCTGGTGGCCATGTTTCCGGTGCGGCAATTGGGAAAAGAAGACAGAGGCTGAAATGGGAAAACACCTGCAGAAGAGTGGTTTTACGCCTGATTATACGGTGTGGACATTTCATGGTGAGTCTGCCCAACGTGACCGAGCTGAGGTGGATCGTCGTCGCACCAACGAGCATGGTACCGGGATGGAAAACATGGTGCAAGACTATGATGATGCTCGGGATCCGGACGAGGAGATGGAGGAATCTGCAAAGGCCTTCAATGAAATGTTGGATTCTTCAAAACGTCCGCTCCACGAGCACACTGAGCTTTGTCAGTTGGATGCCATCTCACAAGTAATGGCTCTGAAGGCTCAGTTCAACTTGGGCAGAGAATGCTATGACGCAATTATGAAAATATTTGGACGCTTTCTACCCAAAGGCCATGTAATGCCTGCAAACCTGTACCAGTTGGACAAAATGCCCACAAAGAGGCCAAGGACAAACGTGCCCAAATGGAAGGTGTGCCACACCACCAAGGCAGCTCCAACTTATTTCAGTACGGGCGGAACTGGGTATGTGGTTTGCTTCATGATTCATGCAATTCATTCATCATGCTAGCTTTAGCCCTTTAATTACTAATTTACTTTGTTTCTCTCTTTCAGGCACGCTACAATAAGGCGGATAAGGTGCCAGAGGTGTACGACCTGTATGCCATGGCCCACACTGGCCCTTACAAGAAAGTCAAGGCATTCTCTGCGTCTGACCTCGATGATCCAAAGAACTTCACCAACATCTCCGCCCACGACAAGCTCGTGCAATATAGAGATCAGGGGAAGGCAAGGAAAGGGGAGGACTTTAACCCGAGCCAGGGTCCCATTGATACAGAGCTGCTGATGATATCTGGTGGCGGGAGGTCCCATGGCTCCATAGCCATGGGAGATGGACTTATCCGTTGTCCTAGAACTCTCCCGAAGATCAAGGCACGCCAGTCGAGCTCCGCTCCTAAGATAAGGCCTCGTGAACGGCCAGTCCAACTCGCCTTCAAGGTTAGTTATACGTACTCAGCTATCTTTCTCCATTACATTGTGTGCGCTTCCATCAATGATTACAAATGGTCATGTGAGTGGTGTTGCAGGCTGCTATACAGAGTGAGAGAGATAGAATGGAGAAACTTCTGGAGGAGGCGGCGGAGAGGCAGCGGGAGTTGGAGGAGAGGACGACAAAGATGTTGGAGGAGGAGAGGGCACGGAATGACATGCAGGCAAGGCCATGTACAAGCTCCTTGTGGTAAGTTTCTTCTGCAGATTACTTGCTAGTCTTAACATTTGAGTCTCATTACTAACTAGTATGACTCTGTTGTGAAAACCAAATGTGCAGTCTGTGTGCGAGAAGTCCGGTCAGACCGCTCCACCGATGCTAGTGATTGCTCCTGGGAGCACGGTGATTTTAATTTGAATGGACATTACTTGCTAGTCTTAACATTTGAGTGTCATAATGCTAGCGAGACATTGGAAATGATCTTTGGTGCAGCTTAACTCCAGAAACGCATCGCACGATCCTTCTCCAGCTATCGGCGCGAGCCAGCCCGCTCCTACACCTCCGTGATCACGGTAAGTTTCTCTAGTGTTTTGCTTAACAAATGCATAAAGACCTAGACTTAGCTTTATTTCCTCCAATATGCTTACCATAATGACCTAGAGTTAGCTTCTTTTCCTCCAAAATGACTTAATAAGCTTACTGACCTCATAAACCATCCATTTTACCTAAGTTAGCTCTAAAACGATATGTACTTAGCTTACTTATGTCAAAAATTGCATAATTAACTTAGTTAGCTCATAAACGATCCATTTTACCTAAGTTAGCTCTAAAATGACTCATTTTACCTTAGTTAGCTTATAAGTGATCCAATTTATCCAAGTTAGCTCTAAAATGACCCTTTTTACGTAGATTAGCTCCTAAATGATCCATTTTACCTACGTTAGCTTTAAAATGACCCATTTCACCTAGGTTAGCTCCAAAATGACCCATCTTACCTAGGTTAGCTTATAAATGATCCAGTTTATCCAAGTTAGCTCTATAATGACCCAATTTACCTAGAGTAGCTCCTAAACGATCCATTTCACCTAAGTTAGCTAAAAACGATCCATTTCACCTAAATTAGCTCTTAAATGATCCATTTCACCTAAGTTAGCTCAAAAACGATCCATTTCACCTTAGTTAGCTCAAAAATGTGGCATTTCACCTTAGTTAGCTCATAAACGACCCATTTTACCTAAGTTAGCTCAAAAACGATCCATTTCACCTTAGTTAGCTAAAAAACGATCCATTTCACCTTAGTTAGCTCAAAAACGATCCATTTCACCTTAGTTAGCTCAAAAACGATGCCCTTCACCTTAGTTAGCTCATAAACGACCCATTTCAACTAAGTTAGCTCATAAATGATCCATTTCAACTAAGTTAGCTCATAAACAACCCATTTCAACTTAGTTAGCTCATAAATGATCCATTTCAACTAAGTTAGCTCATAAACAACCCATTTCAACTTAGTTAGCTCATATATGATCTATTTCACCTAAGTTAGCTCATAAATGACATATACTTCTTGTTCTAGTCTTCTTCTTGTTCTATTCACCTATTTCTAACTTTCTTATTTACCATTTTGCAGATTTCACTCACTTCATGGAAGCTAGCTTGCTATGATGGAGTGCTTGCTTTTTCTTTGCTAAAACTTTGCATTGTATCTAGCTTGCTATGATAGAACTTGCTATGTTGATGAAACTTTGCTATGTAATATGTATATGGAACAATGTGTATGGATGGAACTTGCTATGTTGATGAAACTTTGCTATGTAATATGTATATGGAATTATGTGCTGGATATGTGATATGTTTGTTGTTAAATATATCTATATATGTCATATATATTTGCTGTGCAAATTGTTGGATTAAAAAAATAGAAAAAAGAGACAATATGAAGGCTCTTTGCCGTCTGCCACCGACGGCAAAGGGCTCTTTGCCATCAGCAGCGGACGGCAAAGAGGCCATGTGGCAGGTAACTGTGCTTCCTGGGAGGCTGACCAATTTGGTCAGTTTGCCTACAGTGGCTGACGGCAAAGGCTTTGTCGTCGGCGGCGGACGGCAAAGAGTAAAAACTTTGCCTACAGTGGTGGACGGCAAAGGCCTGTCCTGTAGTGACGTCGGCTGACATCATTCGGCGGACGGCAAAGGCCTTCCGAAGTTTGCCGTCAGCGGCAGACGGCAAAGGCCTGCCGTTAACCACCTAACGGAGTAACAGCGCATTTATTGTCGTTCGCACTCTTTGTCGTCCGCTGCTGATGGCAAAGGCCCCTTTGCCGTCAGCCGCCCTAAGCAGACGGCAAAGTACCTCTTTGCCGAACCTTACTTTGCCGTCACCTTTTGCCGTCCGCGGCAGACGGCAAAGACCTTTGCCGTCAGCCATCCATGCCTTTGTCGTCTGCCGTGGCAGATGGCAAAGTAGCTGATTCCTGTAGTGCATGGACCCGCGCAGCCGTTACCCTTTGTGGGTTGAAGTCTCCATCAACGTGGATGTACGATAGCACCACCTATCAGAACCACCCCAAAAATCTTCGTGTCTACATTACGTTTGCTCCCTCTAAACTCCTCCCCTTTACCTTCATATGCAATGATTTACATTCCGCTACTATACTCTTGGAATTGCATATGTGTAGGTTGATTGCTTGACTTGTGCTAAGTTGCTAAAATCTGCAAGAGTTAAAATTTGAGGTAATTGTACGCAAGCAAGGAAGGCACCAGAAGAATCAAGGTGTTGGTTTTGAACGAAAGTTCAATGCCAATGGAGTTGAGTGGGAAGAAGATCAATACCCCAAGACAAAGTTTGTTCCTCAACAAGAGAAGTATGATCCCACTTCTTTTGAAGGAACACAAGCTCAAGATGATCTTCCACCACAAGACCAGAAGCTAAAAGGCAAGGACAAGCTTCAAGAGGAGATTGATGCATGTGAAGAAGCTCCTAAGGCCTTGGTCAAGTGGGTTCCCAAGACTTCATCAAGTACGACTACAACTCCAAGGATTCCCATCAAGTTGATGTGGATCCTGAAGAAGAAGAACTGGAGAGTTCTTGAGGGTGACTCCGCCAACATAATTCACTCATATCATTTTGGCGAAGAACAAGTGCAATCAACTTCCACAACTTGCACTAGTTCAAGGAGTCACAAAACCTCTTGTTGGTAAGACAAGGGACAAGGTAACCTAATGCTTTCATGGACATCATCATGTGTGTGCATTTCACTCTGTCTATGGATATTCTTGCATGTTCCTTGTGGGACTAACCCATGTAGGTATTGAAAGTGCAACTCACTCCAATGAATTGCTCTAAATGATCTACATCAACAATGAGCATCCACATCTTCAAAATCTACATGAAGTCATCATCGACAAAACCCAAGGTTAGTTCATCCCTCTTAGGGGGAATATCACATCTAGGGGGAGCTTTACACTAAGAATTGAGCTAAAGCAACTCTAATGGTGTGAACACAACAATGCTTTATGTAAAAGTGGTAACCCCACTTGTGCTTAAACGATGAGTATGACCTATGATCTAATGTTCTCATTTGACTCCTAAGTCAATATACTCATATATAGATGACCTAGTTATTGCCAATTGCTTGATAGATGTTAGAGTGTTTGTGCATGCTTTGCCACATATTTCATTTGCCATCTTATTGTGTGAGCATGTTGATTGCATATTTTTTTCATTGAAGGACATCCACTTGTTGTTTTGATTGTTTGGTCCTTTTCTTTTGGCCAAGTGGATGGACAAGAATGCCTAAGAACTTCCTCTAGCTATCTATGCTTTTCTCGTCTCAAACTCTATTCATGCTAAATCACAAAGTTTGATCAAATCGGATTCGAACCCTCTGGGTGAGGAGCACTCCGAGTCACCAATTCGTCATAGAATTAAACTTCCAAAACCTCTCTATGCATTTTGGTCTGACCGATTCATCCTTTTTGGTCATACCGAGTTCACTAAGTTAATCTAGGTTTTCAATCTCGGTGCAACCGATTTGAACTGTTCAGTCACACTGAGTTGCAGTAACTGCTTGTGATTCTGCATCTCGGTGCCACCGAGTTGTTCCACTCGGTCACACCGACAGGGTCAGGATATATATACCGATGGGTCAAATTTTGGAAATTTCTCCGAAACCTTTTCGCCCGCGCGTGTCCTGCTCTGCCGACTCGAGTCTCTGGATCGTCCTCTCGTCGCCAGCGACCTCCTGCCGCTGGTCTCTGTTGCCGTCAACGGGAATCTTCATCGCCGTTGCCGCTGTAGCGAGCTCATCGCCAAGTTAGGGTATGAGTTCGACCCCTATGTGCATCCTTGCCTCCGATTCTTTGCACTTAGGTCAATGCCATGATTCTTACCATGTATGAGATCATCCTATCCAACAAAAACTTCCTTTAGATTAGATTTGATTCGAAAATTTAGGGTTAGGTTTCCGCCGAACTCATCTTGGACCGACCGAGTTGTGGAAATCGGTCTCACCGATTTGGCTTAGGCCATTGTACTTGTAATTTTCGGTCTGACCGAAACATGCAAATCGGTGTGACCGAGTTCAACTCTCAGTGAAACCCTAGCAATCTCGAAGTCACCGAATTGTGTCTCGGTCTGACTGATTTCACCAGTTTAGACTCCAAAGTTGCTTCGGTGTTACTGAGTTTAACAAATTGGTAGCTCCGAAATGCTTTCTGTGGAAAACTAAAACTAAGTTTTTGACTCATCTGTTTAGCAAAATCTCTATACTTTGTGATGCTCATCCACTCTATCTCATCTATAACTATTCACAGGGTCAGCTTTTAGTTTGCGTTGTCAGAATGTCTGATCAGAGTGATAGCCAGAACCAGTCTGAAGAGCAAGTGAAGATGAGTGAGGGCACTAGTCCCTCTAGCAGTTATGATGAGGGTAGCAGAAGCACCCCAAGCAACCTGCCCAAAGCTGCAACAAGGACAAGGAAGAAGAGAAACTCATATTCATAGGATGAGGACTATGTTGCTGTTGAGCAAGAATTCAGTCCAAAAAGAAAGTTTTCAAGAAAGAGTTTGGCACATCAGCTTCAACAAATCCTGGTTTGCAGAACAAAGCTCCTACCAGAAGAGTCCCCACATCCAAGCCAAGGAAATTTGCTACTAGAGAAACCATGCAGTTCACAATTGAACAATCTGATGATGAGGCAGCTGGAGTAGGAAAGAAAAAGAAAAGGGCTAGAACAACCACTGTCAAGGTGCTTGGACATTCTACCATGAGAAGAAGTGATGATGAAGATGTAGAAGAGGATGTTGCACCAGCACCCAAAGCACAAAAGCTGATGGGGGATGCCATCAAGTCTGGGGCTGCTCCATCAAAGCCAAAGACTGCCCCCAAAGCTACTGCTCCAGCCACCAAGTCTGCACCAAAGAGAAGCACCAGGAACATACCAGCAGCTGAGAAGAACAAGGCCCCAGTGCCTGAAGTGGTAGAAGAAGAAGAAGAAGAAGAAGAAGATGCTCAAGTGCTCAGGAAATTGAAGCCCAAGATCCCTGATCATGATGATACACATCCAGTGGCTGAAAATATGAAGCTCAGAAAGGATGCAGGTCTGAGGAGATGGAGACAACCAGATCCATATGTTGTGAGAAGGAGAACTGCTATAGACTATAGATTTCACACCAAGGAACAACATGACTTCTATGAGACAGTCCTTCTTGACAAGAAGCCCATAGTGAGTGATATGAGATGGGTTGATTGGAAGCACATTGACAACAATGAAGATCAATTCCCTGGAGTGCATGAGAGCTTCAGACTATGTGGAGTAGACACTTTTGTGGGTCAGAAATTGACTAAGTGGAATGATAAGCTCATTATGCAATTCTATTCTACATCTCATTTCTATCCTGATGGAAGGTTTGTTTGGATGTCTGAAGGTACAAGGTACCAATCAACAGTTGATGAATGGGCCAAGCTAATCAATGCTCCTGCAGAACTTGAGGATGACATAGATGTCTATGCCAATAAGAAGAAAGATCACAACTCCATGGCCAACATGTACAAGGAAATACCTGACAAGGCCTTGGAGAATCACAAAAGCTAGGGTTTGTGTATTTTTGCTATCCGGAGTGGCCACTATTAATACCATTTTGAGGCACACCTTGTTTCCCAAATCAGGAGATCACGGGATGATCAGAGGCCACTCCATAAATTTTCTGCGGTTGTTTGATGTGCCACAAAAGTTTAAAGTGATGAGTTTGATTGTTGAGACAATCAAGAGGACAACTGCTGACCAAAAGAGATCATGTGGGTATGCTCCACACATCCAGATGCTCATCAACTCCAAGATGGGCACAGGCACATACTTGTTGGACAGAGAACACCTTCCTTTGAGGCCTGACTTTGAGGATAACACATTTGTCATGGATGCTGAAGATCCTACATCAGTAGAGGCTCAAGAGGAGAGGGAGAAAGCACAAGCGGAGAAGGCAGCCAAGATTCCAGGTGCTGAAGAAGTCTCTCAAATCCTTATCAAATCTATACAAGATAAACTTAGCTATCTTATTCTAGCCACTTGGGGGCTTGAGAAAGGATTGGCTACCTTGTCTTCGAATCAAGAGAGCCTTGAGAGAGTCTTTGAAACAAAGCTTCATGACATGGATGTCAAAGTGACAGATATTCAAACTTCTATGGAGAAGATTCAAGAAGAGCTTGAGGAAAGGAGTGACAAGACCACCACAAGGAGCTACAACTTCAGCACCTGCAGCCACAATTTCATTTGCCCCTCCAGTTTCCACTCCACCAGCTCCAATGACTTCTACAGATGCATTTGTCCTTGGAGTCCTCTCAACACCACCTCCTGAAGATCAATCCTAGAGAGACGCATATCACTATGCATTTTCAAGCTTTTTGGTAATGTGTTGCCAAAGGGAGAGAAAGTGTATAGATCATAGGCTTCGAGAGAGAGAGAGAGCTTCTTTTGCCTCTTATTTTCTACTTGCTTGATACTTATTTGTGTGCTTGTTTGGATGATACTTTATGTGTTTGTGAGATACTTGTATGGTCATGTGTTTGATCATATCATATGTTAATGTTTGTGCTTGGATGATGATATTATTTATCTCTCATGTATAATTATTCACTTTGCCTTGGTGATGAGTGCATATTTCATATTCAATCATTTTGAGCGCTCCACTAAGATGTATGTGACATGGAAGAGTAACCCATGATCCTAATCGATTGTGCATTTGCATTCAAAAGCACATTTTAAATAATGCAGAAATTTAGGGGGAGCTCTTGCTTATTCTCAAAGCGACGATGTATTACATTCTTATTATCATTTGTCGAAGTTTTGATCTATATGTTGTCATCAATTACCAAAAAGGGGGAGATTGAAAGTGCAACTATCCCTGGGTGGTTGGTAATTCTTAACAACATATAGCTCATTGAACTAATACTCTTTCAAGATGATCATTTCAGAAGGTTCAATGATTGGCATGGCATGGACTAGAGATGTGGACCCCTCAAAATACTAAGGACACACATTGGCAAAAGCTCAAGACTCTACATTTTCATTTTAGTGATCCAAGATCACATTGAGTCCATAGGAAAAGCCAATACTATTAAAAGGGGATGAGGTGTTGCTTAATGGCTTGCTTGCTCAAAATGCTTAGTGATATGCTCCAAAAACCCTAGCTACTTCTCACATTCCACATTTGTCCTAAACCTAAAGTCAAACTCGGCCCCACCGATTTGATTCATCTGGCGCCACCGAGTTCATTTGACATAGCCATAGCCAGAAACCCTAATCAGTTCGGTCTCACCGATAGGGATCTCGGTCTCACCGAGATGGAATTGCTAACTCTCTGTTTCCCTTTGTAACATTCCGGTCTAACCGAAGTGAGCGATCGGTCCCACCGAGTTAGCAATGCAAACTCTCTGTTTCCCTTTCGTAACGTTTCGGTCTCACCGAAATGAGCGAATTGGTCCCACCGAGTTTGCCTAACCAACTCTCTGTTTGCCTTTTACTGAAATCGGTCTCCCCGAGATCATGTGATCGGTCTCACCGAGATTACGTTATGCCCTAACCCTAACAAAATCGGCCCCACCGAGTTGATCGTATCGGTCCCACCGAAAACCCTAATGTTCACATTTTGAACTAAATCGGTTTGACTGAGTTTAACTATTCGGTCCCACCGAGTTTGGTGAATTGTGTGTAATGGTTAGATTTTGTCTAGAGGCTATATATACCCCTCCACCCACTCTTCATTCGTGGAGAGAGCCATCAGAACGAACCTACACTTCCATTACTCATTTTCTGAGAGAGAACCACCTACTCATGTGTTGAGACTAAGATATTCCATTCCTACCAGAATAATCTTGATCTCTAGCCTTCCCACTCAAATCATATTTCCACCATATCCAAATCTGTGAGAGAGTTGAGTGTTGGGGAGACTATCATTTGAAGCACAAGAGCAAGGAGTTCATCATCAACACACCATCTATTACCTTTTGGAGAGTGGTGTCTCCTAGATTGGTTAGGTGTCACTTGGGAGCCTCAGTCAAGATTGTGGAGTTGAACCAAGGAGTTTGTAAGGGCAAGGAGATCGCCTACTTTGTGAAGATCTACCCTAGTGAGGCAAGTCCTTCGTGGGCGATGGCCATTGTGGGATGGACAAGGTTGCTTCTTCGTGGACCCTTCTTGGGTGGAGCCCTCCGTGGACTCGTGCAGCTGCTACCCTTTGTGGGTTGAAGTCTCCATCAACGTGGATGTACGATAGCACCACCTATCAGAACCACGCCAAAAATCTCCGTGTCTATATTGCGTTTGCTCCCTCTAAACTCCTCCCATTTACCTTCATATGCAATGATTTACATTCCGCTGCTATACTCTTAGAATTGCATGTGTAGGTTGATTGCTTGACTTGTGCTAAGTTGCTAAAATCTGCCAAGACTTAAAATTGGGAAAAGGCTAGATTTTTATTTGGTCAAGTAGTCTAATCACCCGCCCCTCTCTAGACATACTTTCGATCCTACATTAAGTGACTGGAGAAGCCTCCCGCAAGCTTGAGAGAGATTCTCTTCTTTAATTTGCACAAAGTTAATTATTTCCTGTAAGGCAACTTGTTTCTTATGAGATGGAAAATATTTTTCAGAGAAGTAATATATCATATCCTGGGGAGTACGCACACAAGGAGCAAGAGTATTAAACCATATCTTAGCATCACCCTTTAACGAGAAAGGAAACAACTTAAGAATATAGTAGTAGCGAATCTTTTCCTCATGAGCAAAGAGGGTGGCTATATCATTTAATTTAGTAAGGTGTGCCGCAGCAGTTTCAGTTTCATAACTGTGAAAAGGATCAGATTCAACCAAATTAATTAACTCAAGATTGACAGAGAATTCATAATCCTTATCAGTAACAAAGCACAGAGAATAGCAAACTTAGGATCATGCTTCATTTTCTTCATCATAGATTATTTTCTTTAAGCTTACATAGTAGTTTCTTAAATCTTCTCTGTCATTACAAGCAAGAAATTCTCTAGCTATCTCCCCATCCATAACATAACCCTCAGGTACCTTAGGCATTTCAATTCTAGGAGAGCTAGTTCTGATAGGTGAATCATAATTCTCATCAATTTTAGCATTTTCGGTTTGTTTAGCTTTAGGAAGTTGTTCATCAAAAAATTCACCTAGTGGCACAGTTTCATCAAGCATAGTACTAGAATCGTCATAAGCATCATTCATAGCAGAAGTAGCATCATCAATTACTTGCTATATATCAGAATTAACAGCAGGTGGTGCTGTCGTGAGCCTATTCAAAATAGAAGGTGAATCAGGTGCAGAGCTAGATGGCAGTTCCTTACCTCCCCTTGTCTTCATAGTGATCAACATATATAAATCCCAAATGACTCAGCAAATAGGGCTATGGTCACCGGCAACGGCGCGAAAAAAAGGTCTTGATAACCCACAAGTATAGGAGATCGCAACAGTTTTCGAAGGTAGAGTATTCAACCCAAATTTATTGATTCGACACAAGGGGAGCCAAAGAATATTTGCAAGTATTAGCAGTTGAGTTGTCAATTCGACCATACCTGGAGAACTAAATATCTGCGGCAAAGTGATCAGTAACACATTAGTACGATAGTTTGATAGCAGCGGTAACAGTAGCAATAGTAACGGTAATAGTAGCAGTTTTATAGTGATTGTAACAGCGACAGTGACGAAAGTAACTTAGCAAAAACCAATATGAGAAAATCGTAGGCATTGGACCGATGGTGCATAATTATGTTGGATGACATTCATCATGTAACAATCATAACCTAGGGTGAGACAAAACTAGCTCCAATTCATCAATATAATGTAGGCATGTATTCCGTATATAGTCATGCGTGCTTGTAATGAGAACTTGAATGACATCTTTTGTCCTACCCTTCCGTTGCAGCGGGGTCCATAAGGAAATCTAAGGGATATTAAGGCCTCCTTTTAATAGAGAACTGGAACAAAGCATTAACACATAGTAAATATATACGTGAACTCCTCAAACTACGGTAATCACCGGAAAGAATCTCAATTATTGTCATCTTGGGGTATGCGGATCATAACACGTAATAGGTGCATACAACTTGCAAGATAGGATCAAGAACACAAATATATTCATGAAAAAAAAATGGTACAGATATGAAATCATGGCACTCGGGCACTAGTGACAAGCATTAAACATAGCAAAGTCATAGCAACATCAATCTGAGAACATAATGAATACTAGAGATCAAGCCCTAAGAAAACTAACTCGATTACATGATAAATCTCATCCAACTCATCATCGTCCAGTAAGCCTACGAAGGAATTACTCACTCCCGGCGGTGAGCATCATGAAATTGATGATGGAGGATGGTTGATGATGACGACGGTGCCGAATACCCCTCTTCGGAGTCCCGAACGGACTTCAGATCAACCCTCCCGATGAAGAACAGGAGATGATGGCAGTGGCTTCGTATTGTAAAACGTGATGATTTCTTCTCTCTGATTTTTTTTCTGGACAAATAGGTACTTATGGAGTTGGAGTTAGGGTTGCGCGAGTTGCCAGGGGCCCACAAGCCTGCTAGGCGCGCCCCCTATGCTTGTGGCGCCCTGGTGGCCCCCCTCTGGTATTTTTCTGTGTCAGTATTTTTATATATTCTGGAAATAATCTCCGTAAAGTTTCAGTTTAATCTAAGAACTTTTATTTCTGCGTAAAAAGAACACCATGACAATTCTGCTGAAAACAACATCAGTCTGGGTTAGTTTCATTCAAATCATGCAAATTAGAGTCCAAAACAAAAGTAAAAGTGTTTAGTTTTTTATGCTCCATTTTGTGACATGTCTGCTCCAACACTTCATCAACACCTAGCAATCGGAGCACGCAGCGAGGAACGGCGCCGGTGCACGTTGACCATGGCCGGGACGACAGGGGAGGGACGACCGCATCGTAGTCGAGAAGGAGCGGCGCCGCGAGGTCGGGGTGCGGTGGCTTGCCCGGCTAGGCGCAGCACTGGAAGGTCGTCGCACGCTGCATCTTGGCCGCGAGCGGGGAGACCGGCAGCAGCAACAGGCGAGTTGCTCCTCTAAGGTCCGCGAGCGGCGCGGCGCGGCCAGGGCGAGAGGGGAGGGGAGGCGTGGCGCGACAGGGCGAGCTCGGAGGAGCACGCCGGCAGTCGAGCTCAAACCGCACACCAGCGCGACGAGGCACGACACGACGAGGGCGACATGGCAGGGCGAGCACGGCTTAAGGCGAGGGGGAGAGGGAGGCGCGGCGCGGCAGGGTGAGCATGGAGAAGCGCGTAGGCGAGACGAGGCACGGCCAGCACGGCGTGGACGGCACGCCGAGCGGGGAACGGCGAGCATGGCAGATAGAAAAGAGAGAGAAAAGGTTATGCGAGTGGACAGAGAAAACCTCTGGTTTGTGTCCAGCTCCAACCTAAATCTAACACAAATTTAAGACATAAATGGGTCCGAGCAAATACTAAACCGACAAAAAATAAGAATATGTCTACGTTGGGCAATATTTTTGTCAGAACGGACACAAACAGAGAGTATGCCTGGGCGCGTTGGAGTTGCCTAAGGTAGCTCCTCGTCTCTCGCGTCCGCGCTGAGACATATCACGAGTTCACTACCGAACGACTGAAAATCAAGACGTGGCAGGGCCTATGCTATCACGAGTTCACGACCGAATGACTGAAAATCGACTTTCAACACGCTGCCGTGTCCCCTGTTTAACAACACGGACACTGCAGATCGTGGCCTGGATCGTCTCCACAAGCCGCTCGACGCATAACTCTATTTTGCAGAAGCGGTTCTCGAAGCAGATGGTATGCACACCAGGATGACGAGCGTAGAAATCGCGAGTTGCGCTGATCAATGCTCTATCTCGAGACACTGCTCCACGTTCAACTTTTAGCTGAATTTCAAAGCGAACAGGGTCTCTGCAGAGAATTGCACGAGACGGCCCAATCAAGCGCAAATATGGATTCTGCAAGCATTCGTCAATCACCCCGTTAACTACTAATCAACAAGAGATGAAAAAAAAACTCAGGGAGACATGTGCAGAAATATACCCCCAAAAAAATGAAAGCAAAGATATTATACGTACGTGTTGCCTGATTCTTTGGGGCGCTATCCTACTGTGCGCGAAGAGAAGGTTGCGATTGTTATCGACACTGTCCCGAGCAGCAACCACACCATACACAGACAATGGCAATTTGAAGCCACCTTTAATTTCTGTTAGTTTAATGGAGAGGATCTGCAAGGTCTCCGCGACGATAGCATCGTCTAAGCTGGGTTTAGGTGTCAAGTGTGTGAAGTGCATGGAGCTCAATTGCGCTGCATGCAAGCACCAAAGAGAAGCATGTGTTAGAAATCAAACATGAACTAGTCTTAGATAAGCAAAAGGGCAAATATATTCCCTTGCCGCTTGTACAAGGAAGGTCGATCAACCAAAGGTAAAAGGATGGGAGGAATTGAAAGCTAGCTACCTAAAGAAAATTAAAAGTGCATGCATGTCAACTCACTTGTGTCTTCGAAGAAACCGCACCCCTCGGGTCCCTGTCTAGATTCCCAGGCCCTTCTGTAGCAAGCGAAATCCTCTTCCTCAGCGGCTATCTCCTCCTTCTCCATGGTTAATTCTTGGACTGATTTGCCTATGTCCATATCATCCATCTTGACCTCAGCCATCTGCTTCCGTATGTCCATCTCAACCTTGGTCGTCTGCTTCTGCTTGTCCATCTTGACCTCGGTCATCGGCTTCTGCTTGTCGATCTCAACCTCAGTCATCTGCTTCTGCTTGTCAACCTTCAGGTCGATCATGTGCTGATCACTACTCTGGATGTCAGAGCCATGGGGAAGAAATCTTGGCAGCTGCTGCTGCTTCCCGGATTCCTCTTCCATCTCGAAATCCATGGATGGAGCAGCAGCACAAACCCTGTATTTCCCCTTCTTATGCCCCTCATGTTTCCCCTTCTTACGACCCCCGTGTTTCCCCTTCTTACTGCCAAGAGACTGATCATTACTCTGAATCTGAAGGCCACAGGGAAGAAGTTGAGACTGCTGCTGCTTCCTGGATCCCCCTTCCATATCCGTCTCACGAGGCAATGGACCAATCACCTGCTTCTCCATGAAGGTTTTCGCTCTGACTGCCATTCCTGCCTTGGCCATTTGCTTCCCCTCCACCTCATCCCACACCCAATTAGGTATACTCTTTAAAAGAAAGTGCAAGTTACGAATTGCTTCACTTGTCCTGTGATACACTGCTGACAACTCTTCAATCTGCATCTCAGGGTAGAAGTTGACCGCGCCTCTGCCTGCCTCCATCATCTCTTTGAGCACCTGCACACAGGATTCGAGCTTTGAAAAGAGTATAGACTGCTGCTGCTTCCAGGTTTCCCTTTCCTCCGAGAGTGATATGTGTGACTTGTTTGCCATATCCTTGACCTGTTCCCCCAAGAGGGATTTGCGTCTGTCCATCTCAACCTCTGGCTCATTAGCACCACCATCCAATATGTCTAACTTGTTTGCCACATCCGTCGGCTGCTGCTGGGTCTCCAGAACCGTGACTTGTTTCTCTTTGAGAGATTTGCCTCTGCCCATCTTAACCTCTGTCTCATCACCACCACCATCCAATATGTCTAACTTGTTTGCCATATCCCTGGGCAGCTGCTGGGTCTCCAGAAATTTGACCTGTTCCTCCGAGAGGGATTCGCCTCTGTCCAATTCCACCAATTTGGATACGGACAAGTCCAAATTCTGGAACTGGGCCCCCAAGGTTGTCGCCACATCGTCATTGGTACCTTGCGGACAAATCTCATGGTGGTTATGCACAGATGGTTGCTTCTGCTGTTGTAAGAGATGCTTAGGAGGGAGAACTGGATCCTCCTGCTTCCTGCAATGAGGAGGAAGAGGAAGGGCATGAACCTTAGACTGGATATCAGGGCCGCAACAAATAACTGGCTGGAGTGTGGACGACTCATCCTCAGACTGGATATCAGGGCCGCAACAAAGAACTGGCTGGAGTGTGGACGACTCATCCTCAGACTGGATATCAGGGACACAAGAAAGAACTGGTTCTAGTGTCGGCGACTCATCTGTATTTAATATGATAGAATCCATAGGCGACTCATCCGTATTTACTACTATGGAAAAATCCCTCAGTGATTCATTGGTATGTGTCACTGAATCCACCTCCATCTCTGGTTTGAATTTCCAGTCGGCTATTGGCACCTGCTCCTCTAAGACAGGAGATTTGCCTCTATCATCACCACCACCATCCAATATGCCAGACTTGTTTGCCATATCCTTAGGCTGCTGTTGCGTCCCCAGAACCATATCCTTGGGCTGTTTCCTCACTTTAGCCGCCACGCTGCCTAATTCAGGATATTTTGCCACCAAATCAGGTGTTATGCCTCGCTTCTTAGCAGACCTGAGCCTATATTGTTCACGTCTGTATCCGTCGAGGGCGATCCATAACGCAGGTTTCCCAAGCGCCAATGAAAACCCCTCCCCACTTGTCGTTTCAGCCCCCTCCTTCACCACCTTCATCCTTAAATTATTAATCTCCGCCCTCAGATTTGCCTCCTCTGTATCCAGTTTCGCGATCAGACCACTCAAGAGTCTGCGCTCCTGGGAAGAGACGGCTCGATCCATGGGCTCGCCCTTCTTAATGTTACGAGGAGGACGAACTGGAACCTTACTCTGGATCTGAGGGGACCGGGAAAGAGCTTCAGACTGCCGTTCCGTAGACTTGCCGGAGTCCCCTTCCGTCGCCATCTCACGAGGCGCCGTCACCTCGACTTTCCACACTCCGCCGCCCGCCGCCGCTCGCTCTTTTTGTGTGTGTTCTACCGCCGCCGCCGCCGCTCGCTCTTTTTGTAACTTAGGGTTTCTAGAGAGGCAGGTCCGAGTGGGATATGCTCTCTGTTTTTTTCCTTTGAGAGGAGTGAGAATGGGATGATTATATATTCCGTCTCAGGCTCAGCCTGGCCGCGCACCGGATCAAAAAGGCTCAGGCTAAGAATGAAAAACTGCACAAGCTTGGGCCAGCCCAACTAGAGACTTAAGTTTGGGTCAGTTTCTTCTTCTTTATACGTGAACGGAATTTTTTCTGGCATTTTCTATGTTCTTTTCACCGACTTTTTGGTTTTTTATTCTATTTAATTTTCTATTTTTATATTTTCTGTAACTTTAATTTTTATCCTTAAAAATAATGATTTTTCTAAAATTTGGTAACGTTTTCTAAATTCGCCAACATTTTTTAAAGTATACGCACATATTTAAGAAATACACTTAAGGATTTTACAACAAAAATTAAAAGTTGGTAAATTTTTAAAATTAAAAAAAATCTAATTAGATAATTTTCTAACATGAAAATTTCCTATTTTTTGTATTTAAAAAAACATAGAAACTCTAATACAATTCTAAACAGCTGAAAATGTTTTTTTATTTTTAATGCAAATCTGTCAAAACAAATCAAGCAACTGGTATTTTCATAGAAAACAAATGGAAAACCAATGAACCAGAAGGAAGGAAAGAAAATCGCTTAGAGGAGTGCTCGACGAAACGCCAAAGTGGGCCAGCCTAGGACCGAGTGCCACGTGCATTTGGTCAAATTTCTCAAAAAATACGTGCATTTGGTTAACCATTTTTCTTTTAAACATGGTACAGACGCATACACTTATATATACACGTGTACACTCATCCCTGCGAACACACGCTGTATCCCTGTGAGCATCTACGAAAGACTGTGATGGCACATCATCCTGAGATTGACGAAGTCACCAAAGACGCTTTGTACTCAACGGAACGTCCCCTCCTACTGAACGTGTATCGCCGAAAATCCTGCAATAATTTGGAAATAAATGCAAGATGAAGGTAGAACATGCACAAAAAAATTGGGGGTATCACTGTTCATCTAACCATCCAATTAGTTGGCTGGTCAATCGTTTTCTATCGTGCCATTATTCAAGTGCTTTTGCTTTCCGACGGGAGAATCCTTGTATGAGATTCCTCGAGCTTTCGAGAGACTTACCCACCGTGGAGACTTTCCGGCGAATGCCGGTGACTGGCGTGATGTCGATTTTCCTCTTCCTTTGATCTCGTCTCTCCTTCCGTTAATCCTCTTGAGATAATCTTCCTGTTCTCCAATCTGTTTTCCCATCCCTAATCATATCTGCCGCTGCTCAATCCCAGATCTTGTTATCTTCTCAGCCGGAATCTTGTCGGCAGGACCGGATCCATCTTGGTTCTCCTCGCCGAGCACACCTCAGTAGCCTCGACTTCCCTCCTCCCCCTTTTCCCCTCTGGATCCGATCTCTTCCTTCCCCTCCCCACACACACACACCCCGCCCCCGGTGCTGCTGTTGAGTTCCTTTGCTGGTCAGATTGGAGAAGTTATCAAGTTGGACAGGCTGCTGGAGGACTGGCGCAAGGCTTTATAAGGTACTTAAGCTCACATGAAGTTCATTGCGTGGAACTGTCGAGGCATGGGCAGAGGCCTCATGAACCACAAAATGCTCTTCCTTGGCAGACTCATTCACTCCACAAAAGCACAGGTGGCCTTCATTTCTGAAATTAAATCATCAAAGGTTAAGTCCTCCGATCTTAATTCACGTTTTCATATGAATAATAGCATTGTTATTCCATCTCGAGGTAAATCTGGGGGATTGTGGCTTATGTGGAATGATAATGTTCAAATTACAGTTCATCTAGCAAATTTTTATACTATCTTGGCCACTGTGGTGAATTCTGCTACTGGATTGCAATTCGGACTTGTGTGTATATATGGCGACCCCTATCATCGCCAGACTTATCAGATATGGGATCAAATTGCTGATTTTGTTTATGATAGCCCCGGAAAGATGATATGCATGGGTGATCTTAATGAGATACTGTATGACATGGAGAAGAGTTCGGCCTATGTTAATTCTAATCGGATGTATGCCTTTCGTTCTATGCTGAAAAATTGTGGTTTCTTTGACCTGGGTTATAGTGGACCAGCCTACACTTGGACTAACAAGCGTTTTTCCTCTAAGCCCATATATGAGAGACTGGACAGATGCTTAGTGAATCCAGACTGGTGTGAGCTTTTTCCTAATACTAATGTATTCAACTTGCCCATTATTTTTATCCATCATGCTCCCATTTTAATCTCCACTGATGGACAGTACAAAAAACCAAGGCAGGACTTTAAATTTGAGAATTGGTGGCTTATGGAATCTGACTTTCAATCTCATGCGAAATCTGTTTGGAGAAATTCTGTCAATAAGCCTTTTTGTGCTAGAACTAAACATCTTGCAGGAGCTCTTAAAAAGTGGTGCAGGAAAAAGAAGCCTCTCCAACAAGAATTAAACTCCTTGGAGCAAAAGATCCAGCAGATTCAGATGATTCCATCACAGGTTCGAGATCATAAACTTGAGGCTTCTCTTATTTCTCAATATGAAAATAACATGATCAGATTAACTGAATTCTACAGTCAAAGGGCTAAAAAGCATTGGGCCAAAGATGGTGACAGAAATACTTCTTATTTTCACCAAGTCGTACTAAAAAGGAGGAGGAAAAATACCATTATTTCCATTAAGGATGAAAATAATATTATTCATTTTGACCCTAAGAAAATAGCTCAAACTTTTGTTGATTACTTCAGGCATATTTTTTCATCTCCGAACGCTAATACTGGCATGCCTTTCATTGGAACTCAGTTCCCATTTCAGAACCAAGATCAAGACTTCACTTATACTATTCCAGATAAGCAGGAAATTTGGCAAACATTACAGGAAATGAAAAGAAGAGCTTCACCTGGCCCAGATGGATTCAATGTGGAATTTTATATTGCAAGCTAGAGCTGGATTGGTGATGATGTTACTTCCATGGTGAGAAATTTCTATGTCTCGGGTGTGCTTCCATCTCATATCAATGACACTCACATAGCTCTTATTCCTAAAAAAACTAGCACCTCTTGTTCCCACTGATTACAGGCCTATTAGCCTTTGCAATGTTATTTATAAAATTATTGCTAAAACTCTTGCTAATCAGCTAAAGGCTCATTTACCTGATTATATCCATCCTACACAACAAGCTTTTATTGAAGGCAGGAGAATATCTAACAACATTATCATAGCTCAAGAGATTACTCACTCCTTCTGCCTTAATTCTTGGAAACAGGAAGCTTTCATGATAAAAATTGACCTTGCAAAAGCTTTTGATCGTATAGAATGGATGTCGATGTCAAAACCGGCGGATCTCGGGTAGGTGGTCCCGAACTGTGCGTCTAGGCGGATGGTAACAGGAGACAAGGGACACGATGTTTTTACCCAGGTTCAGGCCCTCTCGATAGAGGTAAAACCCTACTCCTGCTTGATTAATATTGATGATATGGGTAGTACAAGAGTAGATCTACCACGAGATCAAGGAGGCTAAACCCTAGAAACTAGCCTATGGTATGATTGTTGTTCTTCCCTACGGACTAAAACCCTCCGGTTTATATAGACACCGGAGAGGGTTAGGGTTACACAGAGTCGGTTACAATGGTAGGAGATCTACATATCCGTATCGCCAAGCTTGCCTTCCACGCCAAGGAAAGTCCCTTCCGGACACGGAACGAAGTCTTCAATCTTGTATCTTCATAGTCCAGGAGTCCGGCTAAAGGTATAGTCCGGCTATCCGGACACCCTCTAATCCAGGACTCCCTCAGTAGCCCTTGAACCAGGCTTCAATGACGACGAGTCCGGCGCGCAGATTGTCTTCGGCATTGCAAGGCGGGTTCCTCCTCCAAGTACTTCATAGAAGATTTTGAACACAAAGGATAGTGTCCGGCTCTGCAAAATAAGTTTCCACATATTGCCATAGAGAGAATAATATTTACACAAATCTAATCTGCTGACGTATTCCGTAGCTTTGACATCACACTACGGCCAAGCCTTTATTCGAATCGTTTTTACTGTCCCACCTCAGCGCGTTTAGCGAGGCGGTTTCCTTGGCACGTCCTGTCGAAGCAGAGATCGTGTCCCCTTTATTTACGGGATTCTCATCAATACGGACGTGGGTAACCCAATCGTGCCCGTTGGCATGTTTTCTCGATTAAAGGCGAGTCTCAAACGGTTACGGGGAGGGCCCTTGGTATTCAACCTCTTATAAAGAGACCAAGGCCTTACTCCTTTCTTTCAATCTCAAACAAGTTCGCCCTTCGCCTCGAGTTCCAACACCCAAGGCTCCAGATTTCAGGCGCTTCGGATCTTCGACAATGTCCGGTTCCGACCTTCGAGGCCGATGGATGCCCTCCTCTGTTACGGAGGAGGACGTGCTAAGGCTGAGAGAGGCCAGGTTCTTGACCGGCTAAATCTCGCATAGGTTGCCTGCTCAAGGGCATGCCATTCCCACTCCCAAGCCTGGTGAGAGCATGGTGTTCATGTCTCACTTCCGTCAGGGGCTAGGCTTCCAGACGGATCCCTTCGTGAGGGGGCTCATGTTTTATTATGGGTTGGAATTTTACGACTTAGCTCCGGAGTCCATCCTCCACATTTCCTCATTCATCGTCGTGTGTGAAGCCTTCCTCCGTGTTACTCCTCACTTCGGACTATGGCTCAAGACCTTCAAAGTAGAGCCGAAGATGATCGAGGGACGGCACACAAAGTGCGGAGGCGCTGTTATAAGCAAGAATGCTGATGCTCCATGGCCCGAGGGCTCTTTTCAAGAGGAGCTCGGCTTATGGCAACGAGAGTGGTTCTATATCACTGCTCCCAGGGGCACCAAGTGGGTGACGCCACCTGCCTTTCGCTCGGGTCCCCCACCACAGCTAGCGTCATGGGTCAATAAAGGACTAGACTGGGGGCCATCCAAGGACGTGCCCTTGTTGCAGGGCCGCATCAGGGATCTCTTAGAAAGAGACCTCAGCCTGGTCAAAGTGACGCAGGTCATGCTAATCCGCCGAACCCTGCCCGGCAAACGTCGCTCCCTTCGCATGTGGGAGTTTAATCCGGAGGGACCGCGAGCTCTCCAGCATTTCATGGGCGCAACGCCCGCGGAGATGTATAAACTGTTCTTCGGATCACAAGCAATGTGTCCGGACTTGACCGAGGACGCAGGTCTGAGCTGCAATCGTCCGGATACTCAAGTAAGTAGCCTTGTGCCCAGACTCACTATCCGTATATTTGTCATAAACTTGCCCCTAAAAGAGTTGTCCTTTAAACAGGAGTGGATAGCGAAAGCAAAGCTGATCAGGTGTCCGGCTCCCCTCCCCGAGACCATGCCGGATCCCGTGCTAGTCAGGATGTTGAAGATTGTGCCTTTGGAGGAAAGCAAGGGAGGGGACAAGGAAACTACGGCCTCCTTGAAGGAGGCTGTTCGGAAGGGAGGAGTCGAAAACTCCTTTCCTCAAGGGAAGAAGAGGATCGCCTCTGAAGACCCGGAGACCATGGCCTCAAAGCGGGGGAAGAAATCCTCGTCAGAGGGTCCTACGCCGGGGGATACCTCGGCCGAATTATGCCCTCAAGGGGATCAGCCCTCCACCAAGTCGTAAGTAGAGAGAGGTTTTCTTTTTAAGAGATGAGAGAAATCCTTGCTTTATATCTGAGGAAAGTAACCAAAAATTTACCTTGTAGCTCGGACCTCGGCCCTTCTCAGCAGAGCTCGTCTTCGGGGGACATTCTTCCGGAGATGATGGAGAGCGGAACGCCTCCCCCTACCATACCGCCTATTGAGGCGGGCGACCCTGAGGTATCGTCACGGAGGGTTTCTCCGAATCCGGTGGGGCCGGAAGGTAGTCGTCTGGGCCCCCAAAGCCCTCCGCGTCCGGCCTTCGAAAAGGGCCATCGGACGAGTCCGGCAACGTCCGATGCGCGGTCGGAGGAGCTGAAGGATCTGCTAGGGCGAGCGTCTATCTCAGAGGAGCACCGTGCATTGATGGGTACGGTGATTGAGAGGATTTCATCCGCAGAGAGCGGATTGCACGAGGCCGTCAGGAGTTTACTGACAGGTTTTGAGGTACGTGAAATAATGTACCCTTCCTTGATAGTTGCACATAAAGAAGATGCTCCCTGTGTAGATAGTAGCCCCTGAGACTCTGTGCGTTGTCAAAAGTGACGGCGCGCAGAGGATCATAACCCCAGGTCCAAAATGTCGCCTTCATATGTAGGTGGCGAAGTGTCCGGCGTCCAGCTGGATTGATGAATTTGCCGAGCTAAAGCGGCAACTTGACGTGGCAGATGCTGACATCGCGCTTGTTAACAGGCGGCTTGACGAGGCACAAGGTATGTAATTCCTCTGGTGGCACCTGGTAAGAGGAGCTTTATGCCAGTATCTTACAATATGTGTGCTTGATGCAGATGGTGCTGCTGCCATGGAGAATCTTCGGGCGGAACTTGCCCGAGCCAAGGAGCAAGCCAGAAAAAGTGATGCGGCTGCCGGGAAGGCAATTGAAGAGCTGAAAGCCGAACAGGCTACTCACTGCCGAAGCAAGAAGGAAATGGCCGAGATGGCCGTGAAGCTGAAGAGCACTGCTAACCGTTGCAAGTTTCTTGAAAAAGAAGACCGGGCGGAATAGACGGACCTGGAGAAGGCTGTTGCCGATGCCAAGGATGCTCGCTCTGCGATGAGAGCTATGAAGGAGGAGCTGCGTCAGGCCGGAGAGATCACGGCTGGAAAGCCCTTTATGCTGCGGAGGAAGTTCTGTGATCCTAAACATGCTCCATTAGACCGAATGTGGAGTACGGCGGACACCTATCTGGATTTGGCAGCGAGTGCTGCAGATGTGACCGAACACTTTCGAGATCAAGAAGATCGCGAAGTGGAAAAGCTCTTCTGGTCGCAGTTCCATAATCCAGAGCATCCGCTGTTAGTAGCCGATCGTCTGGCCGAATGGGCTGAGCTGAATAGGTTGTCCGGACTCTCCATGAAGTGTGTCATGAGCCATCTGTGGCCGGAGAGGCCAGAGCCGAAAAGTTATTTCAACTTGGTGCAGCAGTTCCTTGGTGCGGTGCCGCATATTAATGCGATGAAGAGGTCAGCATGCATAGAGGGTGCACGGATGGCTCTTGCCCGTGTCAAGACATACTGTGCGGAGATGGAGACCACCGTTGTTGCATCCCGAGATTCGGACGAAAGCCGAGTACCTGCCGAGCACTATTTTCAGGAAGTTCTTCAAGGCGCTCATGTGACAGAGATGCAGTGCTCGAAGGATGTTATGTTCAAATAGCATATGTTATTGTAAAACAATGTTTTGATAAATTGTAGAAGCTTTTTATACTTGTGCCTTCAAGTATTGTAACACCTCCTGTGCGGCAGTTTAAGATATATATATATATAATCTGAAAGATGGCAGTTGTCGGCTTTAGCCCCCACGCAAATATTGCGGGGGTGTTCGCAAAAGGCGCGTTTTCACACTTGATCCAACGTCTTGGTCCTACAAAGGAGGTGATAGCGCAGCGAACTAGGCAATCGGACTATAATGCTTTAACACTTTCACTTAGCCATAGGAGTTTGACAGTGAGGCTACTTATATAGCCTCTGGTGGCGCCTGCGCTCGCCCGAACTCGGGGCGCGTATGTGCCTGGCCGGGAAGCGACCCTTCGTTAATGCGGAGGAATCCTAAAGATTCCGGTGAGTCATCGAGTGGTTGACCAGTCTCACGCTATATCATGACAGTCAGTTTTCGGCTTTCTCTACTGAGGTGCTCGCCTGGCCGAACCGGGGCACAATCGCAGTAGTTCTCCTGGTGCCACCTTAGCTGATAGAGCGGAACGTAAGGCAGCAAAATACAGGAGCCGGGCAACCCAACATTTGACCAAAGACATGATTCGAAGCTGATGCATATAAGGCCAAACTCGCGACGCTGAACACTCCCTAAAGTATTCGGTCTTTATGAGGGCGGGCAGGACAACGCCCTTAGTTATAAGCCCCTAGTGTCCAGGTATGCGCAAAATTCTGACGTGGCTACATGCCAAGACGCCAGCCTCCTCCTTGGTTATACCAAAAAAAACCAGAGGATGTGTATCAACAAGAGACAGTAAAAAAGGTTTACGCAGAGTCTTAATCCGAAAAGAATCCTTAGAACGGGTCCCTGCTGCACGTCTGCGCCTGTGTCTCAGTTGTGCCATATCTTGGACGTGCGCAGCACGGTGTTCATCTGTAAAAGAGAGGAACTTAGTTGAAGAAAGGTCGTGCTAAACAGAAGTTATACTAAATAAACAAAGTATAAATTGAAATGGGTAAAATTGAACTTGATTGTCTCTTATTTTATATGTGCGGAGCCCCTAGTACAGGGGTATACGGCTATTAAGCCTTTATCAATGATATTTTTATGCAGGACTCGTCTAGTCGTGTCCGTGGTCTTAATGACCTGTTTAGATGTTTTGGCTGGTGAAGCCGTATTATTGTGGGGCTGTTAAGGCAGCCGCACAATCCTCCGTGCGGGAGGCGCACTCAATGCTTTCCCTTTAATGAGATGATGCCTCGTGGACCGGGCATCTTAAGCATAAGAGATGCATAATGCGGAATTGCGTTAAAGCGGTCGAAAGTTTCGCGTCCCAGTAGTGCTTGATAGCTGCTTGAAAATGGGGCGATATGGAAGGTTAGCCTTTCGCGACGGAAGTTGTCGGGGGAGCCGAACATAACTTCTAGCCGGAGAGAACCCATGCAATGGGCATCCGGGCCTGGCGTTGCCCCTTGAAAGGAGGTTTTGCTATGGCGAATTTTTGTTGGGTCTATCCCCATGTGGCGGATTGTGTCCTGATATATCAGGTTTAGACCACTGCCGCCATCCATCAGGACAGTTGTAAAGTGGAGTCCGCCGATTATTGGATCTAATACCAAGGCAGTCCAGCTTGCGTTCCGGATACTTCTAGAGTAATCCAGATGGTCGAAGGTGATCGGTTTTAACAACCAGTGGCGAGACTCCTTTGGGATAGGCCGTATGGCGCGTATCTCTATGGGCGCCGCTCATTTTGTTATGTGAAGTGAGTTTACTGTTTTGACTTCTTGTGGAAATTTTTTTTGTTTCCTGGTGCTCTGCTTTTGGGCTTCATCATCGTCTTCACTTGGTGTGTCGAGCCCCTTGTGTTCGGCGTTGAGTTTGCCGGATTGCTTGAAAACCTAACAATCTCTGTGGGTATGGTTTGCAGGCTTCACGGGAGTACTGTGTATTTGACATATCTTGTCCAAGATTTTGTTTAAGTTGGATAGCTCGTCCCTGTTATCCTTGAGGGGCGGCTTTTTCTGATTCCGCCGAGAGCTTTTGAATCCGGCATTGACTGCCGTGCTCTCCGGTCTGCTTCCCTTAGTCCGGTGCTGGTCCTTGTTGCGTTGCGGTTTTCCGTTTCCATCCCTAATTTCGGATGTACTTGGGTCGCTGGTGCTACATCTTGCCAGCCAGCTGTCCTCTCCTACGCAAAAGCGGGTCATGAGGCTTGTTAATGCGGCCATTGTTCTTGGCTTTCTTGGCCGAGGTGTCTGGCGAGCCATTCGTCTCGAACGTTATGCTTAAAAGCTGCTAGGGCTTCGGCGTCCGGACAGTCGACTATCTGATTCTTTTTAGTAAGGAATTTGTTCCAGAATTTCCGGGCTGACTCTCTGGGCTGTTGAGTTATGTGACTTAGATCGTCTGCATCCGGAGGGCGGACATAGATCCCTTGAAAATTTTCCCGGAAAGCGTCTGCGAGCTCTCCCCAACTTTCAATGGTGTTTTCGGGAAGGCTTTTGAGCCAATGCCGAGCTGGCCCTTTAAGCTTGAGGGGTAAGTATTTTATGGCTACGCGCAAGATTCTGCTTTTTCAGGCTACGCGCAGTGGCAACGAGCCTTTGGTGAAGGTTCTTCTGCTCCATGAGCTTGTCCGGCGTAAGGTCATACGGAATGCTGTTCTCGCCGGGGACGGGTTGTTCGGTTTGTTTATCCAAGTTGCCCTGTTCGGACGTTTGCTCGAGGGCATGTTCGTCGTCCGCCGGCTCGTCCTGCTCTATGGCTGGGTCTGTGTGGCTGCTGTCTTTGTCGAGGCGGGGCTTGGAGCGGCGTTTACGTCGCCGCTTTGATTGCTTTTCGAGAGAACGATCCCTCGTTGCATCCCTGTGTTCCTCGTCGTTGCTTCCTTTAGGTGTGTCCACCATGTACACATCATGAGATGAGGTGGCTATCCAGTGCCCTATAGGTGTTGGTTCATGTTCGTCTCCTACATCGTCGTCCATACCGTCGATGTCTTCGGAGTCGAAGTCGAGTACGTCGTTTAAATTATCGATAGTGGCTACAAAGTGGGTGGTGGGTGGGCTTCGAATTTCTTCGTCGTCCGCATCCCAATCCTGCCGGTCATAGTCCGGCCAGGACTCTCCTGACAAAGAGAGAGACCTGAGTGATTTCAGAATGTCGCCGAAGGGCGAGTGCTGAAAGATATCTGCGGCGGTGAATTTCATGATCGGCGCCCAATTGGCTTCGATTGGTAGGGGAGCGGAGGGTTCGGAGTCCGGAGAGGAGTCCGGCGCCTTGGGGTCACGGGCTTCACAGGGGACAAGGCTGGTATTCGGCTTGATCGCCATAGAGATTGCAGCCCCCGAGGCGGTGTCTAACCACCCATCCTTGATTGGTGAGGTCGGCTCCGAGTTAAGGGTCGGAGCGGACACAGGTGCGGCCTCCAGGGCACTTTTCGGCGGCAGAGCTAGATCGTGCCCATCGTGACAGTGTGGCGCGCTTGGCAGTGGCTCAGATCCGTCGAAGATCAAGTCTCCACAGTCGTTCGCCGTGTAGTTTAAATTTCCAAATCTGACCTGATGGCCAGGGGCGTAGCTTTCGATCTGCTCCAGATGGCCAAGCGAATTGGCCTGCATGCGAAGCCGCCGAAGACGAAGATCTGTCCGGGGAGAAAAGTCTCACCCAGGACTGATCGCTGTTGATGATTGGAGGAGCCATCGGGCCTCAAAGTGACGACACAGAGGAACTCTCAATGAAAGCATCAATGTCAGTGTCAAAACCGGCGGATCTCGGATAGAGTGTCCCGAATTGTGCGTCTAGGCGGATGGTAACAGGAGACAAGGGACACGATGTTTTTACCCAGGTTCGGGCCCTCTCGATGGAGGTAAAACCCTACTCCTGCTTGATTAATATTGATGATATGGGTAGTACAAGAGTAGATCTACCACGAGATCAAGGAGGCTAAACCCTAGAAGCTAGCCTATGGTATGATTGTTGTTCTCCCCTACGGACTAAAACCCTTCGGTTTATATAGACACCGGAGAGGGTTAGGGTTACACAGAGTCGGTTACAATGGTAGGAGATCTACATATCCGTATCGCCAAGCTTGCCTTCCATGCCAAGGAAAGTCTCTTCCGGACACGGGACGAAGTCTTCAATCTTGTATCTTCATAGTCCAGGAGTCCGGCTGAAGGTATAGTCCGGCTATCCGGACACCCCCTAATCCAGGACTCCTTCAATGAAACTTTATTGTCAATGCTTTGTCTCGTTTAGGGTTGCATAATCATTTTATCAGTCTTATCCATGCTTGCATCTCTACCCTTGTCTTTTCCGTCATTATTAATGGCCAATCATATGCTAGATTTCATAATGCCAGGGGTATCAGACAAGGGTGTCCGTTATCACCCTACCTCTTTGTGCTTGCCATTAATGACCTTTCCATCTCTCTACAACATAGCATGAGGCAAAGCCAGCTAGCAGGTATTACCCTTGGACCAAATTGTCCTCCCATTCACTCCCTTTTGTTTGCTGATGTTCTTCTCATTTGTGGCCAAGCCTCCATTCCTGAAGCTACTATGATGGAATCCATTATCCAAAAAATTCTGCAAAGCCTCAGGTCAAACGCCAAATTGGTCTAAATCAGCCATTATTTTTAGCAAACATGTTCAGCCTGAAACCTATCTAGCCATCAAAACTATCTTTCCAGTCCCAGATATTGATGCAAGGTCCATCCACTTAGGCCATCCTTTGATTCTTCCCGCGAAAGATAGATCCTCAGCTTATAATTTTATATTTCACAAGTTCAGCTCAAAATTGAGTGGCTATCGGGCTAACAAACTAACACATGCAGGCAGGCTCGCCCTCATTAACTCTGTTTTAGCATCCATACCAATCTATTATATGTCGAACATCCTTTTCCCCAAAAAGGTTTATCTCTAAGCTAACTGCCATCATTAGGAACTTCTGGTGGACTGGAATCAGAGATGAGCCCACTACCAAATCTCTATGTCTTAGAGCCTGGAAAGATATTTGCTCCCCTAAAATTGAAGGTGGTCTAGGAAGAAACTTGCAAGCTCTCAATCAGGGATTAATTGTCAATGCTGCATGGAGAATAGCAGAAAATCATGATGATCATCTTCACCAAATCCTCAAATCCAAGTATTTCCCTGATTCAGCCTTTTGGAGAGCCAGCCCTAATGTTCCCAAGTCAGTCTTTTGGGCTTCTATACTAAAAGTTAAACCCATTCTCGAAGCTCATTCATTTTATCAAGTCACTTCTGGGAACATCTCTGTTTGGAGCACTCCATGGTGTCATATTTGGCAAAGCATCTATGATCATTTAATTATTCAGGATGACCATTTTAAATACCCAGCTTTGGTTAAAGATTTATGGCTCCCAAACCAAAAGATATGGGACAATGCTCTCATTGACATGCTTTTTGATCAGCTGGCGGCTGTTATCATTAAACAAACTCCTATTATTCAAAGTGATGATAAGGATATACTCTGTTGGGACCTCACTCCTAATGGCAAGTGCAATTCTAAATCGGCCTACAAGATTTGCTTGCAAGTTATGCAGGAACAGGGTGAGCCTAGGCCAAGGCAAGTATCTACACAGGTAAAGCTCCTTCTCAAACAAGTTTGGAAAAGCAAGACCATGGCACCAAGGGTTCAAACTTTTGCTTGGAGAATTCTTAGAAGAGCTATCCCTATAGGTCAGAGAGCGGGTAGATTCACTAGTCATATTAGTAAATACTGCTCTAGATGCGACTCTAAAGAGGATGACATTCACCTATTTTTCCTCTGCAACTTTGCTAGAGCTGCGTGGTTCTCAGAGCCATGGCTAATTCGAATTGATATTGTCATCCAAGATTGCAGGAACATAACTGAAGCTATACAAGCCATTCTTTCTATGCAACATCCCTACGTTTCTCTTGAAAATGTTTTTACCTTTTTGTGGTGCTTATGGAAATCCAGGAATGAAAATTTGTTTGGCAGAAAACCAGGCGAGCCAAAGCAGATCTTCCAGGCAGCAAAAGCAATTATATCAAGTCAAGCATTGGTGAAGTATACAGAGCAGGAACAACATATCATCACTATGACGAACTGCAGCAGCTCCAACTCAATCATTAAACAAGGAGAAACCATCAAATCAGATTTATTTATTACAGATACCAAGGTTTTCTGTGATGCCTCCTGGGAGAATACAAAAGTTCCAGGGAATACAGGTGCACTGGCTACAGGAATAGGAATATATATACAAGGCGTTGAGCAAAGTGACAGCTACACCATAATGATTCAAGCCTCTACAACTACAACATCTTCTCCCTTGCAGGCTGAAGCATGGGCTCTCTTGTTTGCAGCAAAGATTGCTAATCATCTCAACATCATCCAGGTTTCCTTTCTCACTGATAACCTGATCCTGGCAAGAGCAGCAGCTCAGAGAAGCATTGATTCATGTAAAGTTGGTTGGGAAATCAGGAAGGAACTTGCAGATTACATTCACATCATGAAAGAACTCCAACCTCAAGTATTTCATATCTCAAGAGAGCTAAATGGAGTTTCTCATAACTGTGCACATCAGGTACTCAACAACTTGGTTGAACCTATCTTTAGTTGTGTTAATTCAGCTCATAGAAATAGGCCATGTCCTGTAATTCAAAAATTGCAATATTCTCCTTTACAGGGCGTTGTAATTCATGCTGTAAAATGTTTATGGGCTGATATATATTTATGGCGCCTTTCCCTATTCAAAAAAAAAATCCTTGTATGAGGATCACTCATTCTTGCGGCAAATATGTCAGGGAAAAACACAGAACTCTATACGTGGGCCGATCCACTCGGCGTTTCATGCAGGGAATCTATCGAACATGCTTGAGCGACTTTCTTTCGCTCAATTTCTCTCTTCTAGCATCTTAACCAGTTTCCCTCCAAACCCTTTAAAAAAACCAGTTTCCCTCCAAAAATCAGCTGTTGGAATTTCTTTATAGATTTATAACAAATTGTAAACATGAATATTTTCACGGATTTTATAAAAAAGCTCAAAGATAAAAAATGTTCATACATTTAACAATACTCACAAGATTTATGAAGTGTTCACAAAACTTTAAAAAGGTGAGTTTCAAAAAAACTTTAAACTGGTGAATATAATTTTTTAAGAGTTTCAAAAAAGTTCACGAATATTAAAAAAGGTTGACATTTTATAAAAGATGTTAGCGAATTCAAAACATGTTCTAATTTTTTTTAATAAATAATATATTAATTAATTCTAAAAAGTCAAGAATTTAAGAAAATCGTCAATATATAAAAATATTCATGAATTTTAAAATGTTCCTAGCTTTCTCAGAATGTCCATTACATAGAGTTATTCATGAATTTAAAAACTCTTCGGGTATATTAAAAAATATTCTCAAAATTAAATAAATCATGTATTTCAAAATATGTTCACGAATTAAAATAAAAATAAAATGGGAAAAAGATATGAAAAATACAAATGAAAGAAAAATACAAAAAGGTCAAAAAATAGAGATAGAACCGGTAGATGCTCATACGACTACTATACTTGGGTCGGGTGCTACTCCCGTAGGAGTCATTGGATTTCCCTAAAGAGGAAGGGAGATGTAGATAGCAGCACATGATTTTCTTAGTTAGGAATCAGGATTTATCAAACCGGTGGGAGCTTCAAGTTAGCAAGATAAGCAACACCTGCACAAAAAAAAAATTCTTGCACCCAACGATGTAAGAGGATTGTCGGTCCCCTTGTCCTTTCTAGTTACAAGATTAAAAGCCAATCTCTACTTCTCTACTCCTATAAAAAAGCGAGTTGGTGGTGATGGTGTGCCAGTCTGCACATCATCTGCACCGTTCGATACGTAACGTATGGCTGAGATGAAGAGAAGTTGCCCGTACCACTTGCACTTTTACAAAAACACCCTGCATTTAGACAGAATTCTGGATCAGGGACATCCGATACAGAACAGATCTTCTCTCGTGAAGGAAACAGAGTCTTCGTGAATCTCCCAAATTACTCGCCGTCGGCTCGTACCATCTCTTTCCCAGCGACAGCCGGAGTTGACTTGGGCGCCCCCACCCCACCCGCCCGCCCCGGCGCCATGTAGCTGTAGTTCTTCCAGCTTCTCTCCTTCCAGATCTGGGCGTGCAAGTCATGTGAGACGGAGAGGATAGTTGCGGCGGCTGCGATGTTGCAGGTCAGCAGGCATGTTCGATGTAGCAAGTATTTTGTTTTCTCTTTGTGGCTGTCGAGTTGATTTGCTTTCGTGCAGGCCCTGGTTCTCAACCTCCAACATGAGTCTCTTTCTTTCGTGCTGCCCATAGAGGTCACCACTCACCAGTAGCAGGAATGCCATGAGTCGGCACAGGCATTGCAGACGCGGAGGATTTTTACTGGGGGCGAGCTACTCGTTCCCGGCAGCACCGGTGCCAACTACCTCGAGCCACTTCTTGTTCATGTAACTGCATCTGTCCGTAAGTTATGTGTTTCTCCTACAAGATCAAAGAATGGAGTACATATGTGTCTCAGAGCCATTCATGGTTGAAATTATGGTCTCTCCTAAACATGTGATTTGCGAAATGTTTAGGAACAAATTGTTTATGGATATGCAAAGTGCCTTGTTAGCTATGGTTTTAGATTTTACTAGGTGGAATTGCGCGCTCCGCTGCGCGCGGATATTATGGCATGGATAAAATGCTCCATGAGTACATTATAGCGTGCATTAAAAAACTGCAATATGGTCAACGTTGATGTCGTACATTTGTACCACTTATAGTTTATTTGATTGAGTAGTTAGGATGCTCATAGAACATATATAAACATTGATGTTGTACAACTTAATTTATTTGTCAGTCATCGAATGTCCCTTTCATATCTATCATCAATGTGAATGTGCATGACGAACAGAGTATAATTCAGGTCTCAAATGGGGCTCATCATAAGAAATGTCGCTATTGTGCAAGCGCCATCTAACAACCCCAAGCTTCCTCCGGAACTCAAAGTGGGCTCACTCCCACACATTACAGTCCAAACCGAAGTAGCTGAACCTAGAACAAGTGTAAGCCATAACTTCCTCCTGGTCCAGGATCTCAAAGAGAAGACAATCTAAACCAAAGTTGCTAATTGTAGCAACACACACATAGAATTAGATAGCCATGGTCAACTAATGATATACTTAACACCCTTGGTGCTTGTCTGCTTGAGCTATCAGCAACATTGCAGAGCTATGAAGTAAATACATGTAGACGAAGACTTTCATTACTGGACTAAGGAATTATGCTGATAACCTTCGCATATGAAAATAGAAGACCGAATCTTCTTTTTGTGAAAATATTAATGCACTCGACCATCTAGAATATCAGACATCTGAAACTTAAAATCCAGAATATGAAGTTAAGACAAAAATATGTCAGGATCATAAGTTCTAGAAATGATAAAGCTAACCTAAGATATAAAGTTATGACACGATATAAGTTAACACCGATGAACACCTATGGACCCGTAGGTCCTAACTGAACAACTCACACATCATCATGGAGGCGGCAAGGTTGATTAAGAGGCCTCCTCCAATGGCTTCCCCCTCCGGCGGAACTCTGGAACATGGCTCCAGATAGGATATCTTCAGAACATAGGCTTGTGGCGGCGATAAAAGTCTTCTGAAGGAACGATGGATGGTTTCGTTATTTATAAGAATTGGCGGTGGAATTAGGTCAAACAATGCACGGAGCCCCACAAGCTCACGTGGTGCAGCCACGACACCTGGCCTATGGGCCCCTCAAGCCTCCTCTCGACGTCTCTCGAAGCTTCTAGTGTTCCTTTTGGTCCATAAAAAATCGTCAAAAACTGGCGTCGTGTTGGACCTTCCTAGATATTATTTTTTGTGAAATAAAAAACAAGCAAAAAAACAGGAACAGACACTTGACACTAAGTTAATAGGTTAGTCCATAAAAATATTATAAAATTATATAAAAGTGTGTAAAAATGATAATCTAATAGCATGAAAAAAATATAGGTACATTTGAAACATACCATCGTGCCATAAGTTTTTCCCATGTGCGCTATGCGTGGGGTGATTGGCAAACGTGCGCCCCTACACTCACTCACTCCTGAGCCGTCCCATATTGACCCGTTGCATAGTACCAACAATCGCTGGGACACAATGTCTAAAAAATCGAAGGGGACACTCGGTTTTGATAGGTTCTTGACTCATATATCTACTATTATAGCGGAGTTTGTCGTTGTCATAATTGTTACTTTGACCTCTCTCCCTCCACTTATTCGGTGCATAGGAAAAAATCTGCCCATGAAGATGAAGGAACTATGCCCTAGAGGCAATAATAAAGTTGTTATTTATATTTCCTTATATCATGATAAATGTTTATTATTCATGCTAGAATTGTATTAACGGGAAACTTAGTACATGTGTGAATACATAGACAAACATAGTGTCCCTAGTATGCCTCTACTTGACTAGCTCGTTAATCAAAGATGGTTAAGTTACCTGACCATAGACATGTGTTGTCATTTGATAAACGGGATCACATCATTAGAGAATGATGTGATGGACAAGACCCATCCGTTAGCTTAGCATAATGATCATTTAGTTTTATTGCTATTGCTTTCTTCATGACTTATACATGTTCCTTTGACTACGAGATTATGCAACTCCGGAATACCGGATGTCGGGGGGATGAACCCCGGGCAGGCAACGGAACCCGGATCCTTTACAAAAACAGCGGGGCCAGCATCGCCCCTCAATCCGGCTAGCGCTTGACGGGTCGCTCGACCCGACCGAGTCCCTCGACCCGGCCAAGTTCCTTGACCCGGCCAGACTCCTCGACTCGGTCCCAACAACCAACTCAAGACTTCTCCAACAAGCCAGCGCCACCCTTGGTGTGTTCCCCAACCCGGCCACGGGTCAGCTCTCGTCCCATCCTGACCGTACGATGGGACGAGTCTCCACCTGCCGATGACGAAGGCAACAGTGCCCCGCCCATGCCTCTCGGCAGCCGGGGCGTGGCAACAGTGCCCCACCTACCCGCTGACCAGGGTTGGCGTGGCAACAGTGCAACCGTCGTCACCCATGACGCCAGCAAGCGGCGACCTCACGGAGCGCCACTATAGCCGACTCAACCCGGCCACTCCCTGACGATCGGTAAGACGACAAACAGTGCCCCCATACCCGGCGGGCCCCGCATCCGGAGAACCTGGCGAGCCCTAAACCCTGGCGGCTCCCAGCATCGGCTTCCCGGGCGATGACAACCCGGCTCCACAGCCTTGTAACATTACCATTGTACCCCTAGGGGGGTTGACCTATAAAACCCCCCAGGAGCCCTCATGCATACAGGCAACTCTCTCACTCGCACAGGCAATCACTCATCCACACACACGTAGCAAGCAACCCCCAAGGAGAGGGAGCGGCCTAAGCCTTGGCTTGCCTCCCTTCCTCCTCCATATAGCTCTAGGAGCGACCCTGTACTGATACTCATCAACTACACTCGGCAGGACTAGGGGTGTTATCTCTCCGGAGAGCCCCGAACCTGGGTATGTCTTGCGTCCCGCGCTCGCTCATGCCGACCTCGCCTCTAGAGCCCACCAGTGCCCTCGAGCCTCCTCCTATCTTTAGCCATCCCTTGGCATCTGCCGTCCTCCCACTACAACAGTTGGCACCCACCGTGGGGCAGCTCGAGGTCCTGGCCAGGAGCATGCTTCAGACGGGGCCCTCTCCGACTCCGACGAGCCCGTCACGCTGGCGGAAAACGTCATCGACGCGCTCGCGGCCTCTTTCGCCGCGCTATGCATCTCCGACGCGCCTGTGGCCGATGAGTACCCCAGCTAGGTACTTGACTTTTCCGACTCCCCCCTTTCCCTCGGCGGCAGCGCTCCCGCCGGGGCAATGGACCTCTACATGGAGGTATTCGTCACCGACACCGGCGCCTCTTCCTCGTCGAGTGTGGCAAGGAAGGCCGCCGAAGCCAAGGCCGCAGCGGAACGGGCCACCCTGTCCAACCCGCTGCGTGCCACGATGCAGAGCCTTCGCGTCCCCATCGGCACCGACATCGACGCCTCCAACATCGCCGAGGCCCGGACTCGCCTCGACGAGGACTGCCAGCGCCTGCTGGACCTCACCGAGACGCTCGCCGCCACGCAGCGTCGCCTTGACTCCGCTCAGCTGGAGCGCAATGCCGCCTACAGCTTTATGCCTGCCGCGCCCGAGCCAAGCTGGGTCGCCGACATGCGGACCCGGGGTGGCGCGATCGGACGCGCTTTCGGTGCCACCCCTCCCGTCTACGAGACTCTCGTGAAGAACATGTGCGCTACCCAGGCGGCCGCGATCGGCTTGGACCAGCTCGCAAGCGAAGAGCTGCAGGACCGCCTCAAGAGGGTGAACGACCTCCTCGCTACGGCCAACGCACAGCAGGACCGCCTCAACCAGCTCACCACGCCGGCCGGATCCGGCTCCGCCCGCGTCTTCGCCACCTGATGAGGCGCACTCCGGCCGTACCCAGACCCGGCGCAACCCTGCCCCGACGACTCCCGGTGGCCTGGGTGATGAGCCGGACTCAGAGGTCCGACGCCGACTCGACCCTCTACTCCAACCCGGCCGGCGTCCAGCTGGAGCCGACCCGGCCCCCCGCGGCGCGGTCACCGACCGGCTGGGCCCGCGCGCCATCGACGACACCGACGCAAGCCACCGCCTCGACCGACTCACCCTCTCCCAAGAGCTGGAGGAGACCGGCCCTGTTGGGCCGGCGTGCTTCGGGCCGCGCATCCGGGGTGAGCCCTTTACCAAAGGGTTCATGCTGCCCCACGACACCCCCAAATACAACGGCACCGTGAAGCGGGAGGACTGGCTCACCGACTACACCACCGCCATCGGCATCGCCGGCGGTAACCACCGCCTCGCCGTCCGCTACGCGCCTCTCATGCTCCAGGGGTCGGCCCGCACCTGGCTGAACAGTCTGCCGGCGGGCAGCATCAACGCGTGGGTCAACTTCGAGCAGGCCTTTGTGCGCAACTTCACCGGCACTTACAAGCGGCCCGGCCGCCCCAGTCTGCTCGCCATGTGCGTGCAGGGACCGGCGGAGACCGGCCGCGAGTACCTCGCATGCTGGACCGAGCTCCGGAACAGCTGCGAGGGCGTCCACGAAGTCCAAGCGATTCAGTACTTCGTCAACGGGTGCCGGGACGGCACCCTCCTCAAGCACAAGCTCCTGCACTCCGAGCCGGCCACCATGGCCGCGCTCATGGTGACGGCGGACAAGTACGCCAACGCCAACTCCGCCATGAAGATCTAGGTGGCGCTGGACGAAGCCGGCAAAGCAAAGCCGGTTCCCCTCCCTCCCCGAAGCCGGTCGGTGAAGGAAGCCGGCAGCAGCACAACCAACAGAACAAGCGCAAGGTAGACCAACCGGCCCAGCGCTACGACAACCGGCTCGTCGCGGCTGCCGGGCAGGCGCCCGCGAATGACCCGGCCGCCAAACGCCGGCAAGCCGGAAAGATGGCATGGCAACCCGCCATGAGTTCCGAGGAGATGTTCGACGCTCCCTGCAAGCACCACAGCGGCGCGAGGCCATCCACGCACACGCTCCGACAGTGCGCCATCACCAAGCGCATCATGAGGGGCGACGTCCGCCTCCTCCGGCCTCGGCTCCAGGAGCGGGGCAGACGCCTCTGCCTCCACCACCGCCACCAGCTAGCGACACGATGCGCGACGACACCTACCCGGCTTAGAACGCGACCTACGTCGTCTTCACCAGCCTCAACGACGACAAGCGCAGCGAGCGCCTCCTTCGGCAGGAGGTGAACACCATAATCCCGGCCAAGCCGGAATACATGCACTGGTCGGAGCACCCGGTCACATGGACCCGGGAGGACCACCCGGCCGTCATGCCGAACCCGGGTGGCTACGCCCTCGTCCTCAACCCCACCATCATCACACCTCGGTGCACGTGCAAGTTTTCCCGAGTCCTCATCAACGGCGGCAGCAGCATCAACATCCTCTATCGCGACACCATGACCAAGCTCGGCCTCGAGGCCAAAGACCTGGAGCCAACCCGGTCGATCTTCCACGGCATCGTTCCCGGCCTCTCTTGCTTCCCATTCGGCCGGGTCCGGCTCGATGTCCTGTTCGGCGACAGCACCCACTTCCGACGCGAGCCGATCTGGTTCGAGGTGGTGGACCTGTCCAGCGCGTACCACGCGTTGCTGGGCCGGCCCGCACTCACAAAATTCATGGCGGTCCCCCACTAAGCCTACCTAAAACTGAAGCTGCCGAGTGATACGTCCATTTTGCATCATGCTTTTATATCAGTGTTTATTGCATTATGGGCTATTATTACACGTTATGTCATAATACTTATGGCTATTCTCTCTTATTTTACAAGGTTTACATAAGGAGGGAGAATGACGGCAACTGGAATTCTGGGCTGGAAAAGGAGCAAATATTAGAGACCTATTCTGCACAACTCCAAAAGTCCTAAAACTCCACGGAATATCTTATAATAAATAATGAAAAATCCTCGCCAAAGATGAAGACCAAGGAGCCCACACCCTGCTCACGAGGGTGGGGGGCGCGCCCCCTACCTCATGGGTCCCCTGGTGGCTCTCCGATGACCATCTTGTGCTATATGAAGTCTTTCATCGAGAAAAAAAGAGGAAGCAACCTTTCAGGACGAGACTCCGCTGCCACGAGGCGGAACCTTGGCGGAACCAATCTAGGGCTCCGGCAGAGCTGTTCTGCCGGGGACACTTCCCTCCGGGAGGGGGAAATCATCGCCATTGTCATCACCAACACTCCTCTCACCGGGAGAGGGCAATCGCCATCAACATCTTCATCAGCACCATCTCATCTCAAAACCCTAGTTCATCTCTTGTATCCAATTCTTGTCTTCAAGTCCGGGATTGGTACTAGTAGGTTGCTAGTAGTGTTAATTACTCCTTGTAGTTGATGCTAGTTGGTTTATTTGGTGGAAGATTATATGTTCAGATCCTATATGCATATTATTACCCCTCTGATTATGAACATGAATATGCTTTCCTGAGGACAAGGGAGAAGTCTTGCTATTAGTAGTCATGTGAATTTGGTATTCGTTCGATATTTTGATGAGATGTATGTTGTCTAGCCTCTAGTGGTGTTATGTGAACGTCGACTACATAACACTTCACCATTATTTGGGCCTAGAGGAAGGCATTGGGAAGTAATAAGTAGATGATAGGTTGCTAGAGTGACAGAAGCTTAAACCCTAGTTTATGCGTTGCTTCGTAAGGGGCTGATTTGGGTCCACCTGTATCATGCTATGGTTAGGTTTACCTTAATACTTTTGTTGTAGTTGCGGATGCTTGCAATAGAAGTTAATCGTAAGTGGGATGCTTGTTCAATTAAGAACAACACCCAAGCACCGGTCCACCCACATATCAAATTATCAAAGTACCGAACGCGAATCATATGAACGTGATGAAAACTAGCTTGACGATATTCCCATGTGTCCTCGGGAGCGCTTTTCCTATTATAAGTGTTTGTCCAGGCTTGTCCTTTGCTACAAAAGGATTGGGCCACCTTGCTGCACTTTATTTACTTTTGTTACTTTTTGCTCGTTACAAATTATCCTATCACAAAACTATCTGTTACCACTTATTTCAGTACTTGCAGAGAATACCTTGCTGAAAACCGCTTGTCATTTCCTTCTGCTCCTCGTTGGGTTCGACGCTCTTACTTATCCAAAGGACTATGATAGATCCCCTATACTTGTGGGTCATCAAGACTCTTTTCTGGCGCCGTTGTCGGGGAGTGAAGCGCCTTTGGTAGGTGGAATTTGGTAAGGAAAAATTTATATAGTGTGCTGAAATTTACTGTCACCTGTTACTATGGAAAGTAATCCTCTGAGGGGCTTGTTCGGGGTATCTTCACCCCGACCAGTAGAGCAAAGAGTTGCTCCTCAACCTACTGAACCTATTGATAATGAAAATGTTCCCTTTGAAGTTCCTTCGGGTATGATGGAAAAACTGCTAGCTAGTTCTTTTACAGGAGATGGAACCAAGCATCCTGATGAGCACCTAATATATGTGGATGAGGTTTGTGGATTATTTAAGCTTGCAGGTATACCCGATGATGTTGTCAAGAAGAAGGTCTTCCCTTTATCTTTGAAGGGAGGCGCATTGACATGGTATAGGCTATGTGATGATACGAGATCATGGAACTATAGAAGATTGAAACTGGAATTTCATCAAAAATATTACCCTATGCATCTTGTTCATCGTGATCGCAATTATATATATAATTTCTAGCCTCGCAAAGGAGAAAGCATCGCTCAAGCTTGGGGGAGGCTTAAATCAATGTTATATTCATGCCCCAATCATGAGCTTCCAAGATAAACAATTATTCAAAAATTTTATGCTCGGCTTTCTGAAAACAATCGCACCATGCTCGATACTTCTTGTGCTGGCTCTTTTATGATGAAGACTATTGGATTCGAATGGGATTTATTGGATAGAATTAAATGCAACTCTGAAGATTGGGATCTCGATGAAGGTAAGGAGTCAGGTATGACACCTAAGTTTGATTGTGTTAAATCTTTTATAGATACCGATATTTTCCGCAAGTTTAGCACTAAATATGGACTTGACTCTGAGATCGTAGCCTCTTTCTGCGAATCTTTTGCTACTTATGTTGATCTCCCTAAGGAGAAATGGTTTAAATATCATCCTCCCGTAGAAGTAAAAGTAGCTGCACCTATTAAAGTTGAAGAAAAGATTGTCACTTATAATGATCCTATTGTTCCTACTTCTTATGTTGAGAACACCTTTCCCTGTTAGAATAAAGGATCATGCTAAAGCTTCAACTGTGGTTCGTAAAAGAAATATTAGAACTTATACACCTCCCGAGCAAATTAAAGTTGAACCTAATGTTGCAATTGTTAAAGATCTCTTGGCTAATAATATTGATGGGCATGTTATTCAGTTCAGCAGTGAAACCGCAAGAATTGCTAAACCTTGTGCTAAAGATAAACATAGACCTGTGGTAGGCGTGCCTGTTATTTCTGTTAAAATAGGAGATCATTGTTATCATGGCTTATGTGATATGGGTGCTAGTGCAAGTGCAATACCTATTGACTTATACAATGAGATTATGCATGATATTGCACCCATTGAGTTAGAAGATATTGATGTCTCAATTAAACTTGCCAATAGAGATACTATTTCACCAGTGGGGATTGTTAGAGATGTTGAAGTCTTGTGTGGGAAAATTAAATATCCTGCTAATTTTCTTGTTCTTGGTTCCCCACAAGATAGCTTTTGTCCCATTATATTTGGTAGACCCTTCTTGAATACTGTTAATGCACAGATAGATTGCAATAAGAATGTTGTTACTACTGGTTTGGGTGATATGATTCATGAGTTTAATTTCTCTAAATTTAGTAAACAACATTGTGAAGAAGAATTGCCTAGTAAGGATGAAATTATTGGTCTTGCTTTTATTGCTGTACCTCCTAGTGATCCTTTAGAACATTATTTGCTAGACCATGAAAATGATATGTTTATGAATGAAAGAAGGGAAATAGATGAAGTATTCTTTAAACAGGAACCTATTTTGCAACATAATTTGCCTGTTGAAATCCTAGGGGATCCCCCTCCACCCAAGGGTGATCCCGTGTTTGAGCTTAAGCCGTTGCCTAATAATCTTAAATATGCTTATTTTGATGAAAAGAAGATATATCCTGTTATTATTAGTGCTAACCTTTCAGAGCATGAAGAAGAAAAATTATTGAAAACTCTGAAGAAGCACCGCGCTGCTATCGGATATACTCTTGATGATCTTAAGGGCATTAGTCCCACTCTATGTCAACATAAAATAAATTTGGAAGAAGATGCTAAACCAGTTCGTGATCCTCAACGACGTCTGAATCCTAAGATGAAAGAAGTGGTAAGAAAAGAAATACTCAAGCTTCTGGAGGCAGGTATAATTTATCCCGTTGCTGATAGTCAGTGGTAAGCCCTGTCCATTGTGTCCCTAAGAAGAGAGGTATTACTGTTGTTCCTAATGATAAAGATGAATTAATTCCACAAAGAATTATTACAGGTTATAGGATGATAATTTATTTCCGCAAATTAAATAAAGGTACTAAGAAAGATCATTACCCATTACCTTTATTGATCAAATGCTAGAAAGATTATGCAAACATACACATTATTGCTTCCTAGATGGTTATTCTGGTTTCTCTCAAATACCTGTGTCGGCTAAAGATCAATCAAAGACTACTTTTACATGCCCTTTTGGTACTTTTGCTTATAGACGTATGCCTTTTGGTTTATGTAATGCACCTGCTACCTTTCAAAGATGCATGATGGCTATATTCTCTGACTTTTGTGAAAAGATTTGTGAGGTTTTCATGGACGACTTTTCCGTCTATGGGTCGTCTTTTGATGATTGCTTGAGCAATGTTGATCGAGTTTTGCAAAGATGTGAAGAAACTAATCTTGTCTTGAATTGGGAAAAGTGTCACTTTATGGTTAATGAAGGAATTGTCTTGGGGCATAAGGTTTCTGAAAGAGGTATTGAAGTTGATAAAGCCAAGGTTGATGCTATTGAAAAGATGCCATGTCCCAAGGACATCAAAGGTATAAGAAGTTTCCTAGGCCACGCCGGATTTTATAGGAGGTTCATTAAGGACTTCTCAAAAATCTCTCGGCCTCTGACTAATTTATTACAAAAAGATATACCATTTGTCTTTGATGATGATTGTGTAGAAGCAGTTGAGATACTTAAGAAAGCATTAGTCTCTGCACCTGTTGTTCAGCCACCTGATTGGAATTTGCCCTTTGAAATTATGTGTGATGCTAGTGATTATGCTGTAGGTGTTGTTCTAGGTCGAAGAGTTGATAAGAAATTAAATGTTATCCATTATGCTAGTAAGACTCTAGACAATGCTCAAAGAAATTATGCTACAACTGAAAAAGAGCTTTTAGCAGTTGTATTTGCTTGTGATAAGTTTAGACCCTATATTGTTGATTCTAGAGTAACTATTCACACTGATCATGCTGCTATTAAATATCTCATGGAAAAGAAAGATGCTAAACCTAGACTTTTTAGGTGGGTTCTCTTGCTACAAGAATTTGATTTGCATATTGTTGATAGAAAAGGAGCTGAGAACCCCGTTGCAGACAACTTGTCTAGGTTAGAAAATGTTCTTGTTGACCCACTACCTATTGATGATAGCTTTCCTGATGAGCAATTAAATGTTATAAGTACTTCTCGTAGTACTCCATGGTATGCTGATTATGCTAATTATATTGTTGCTAAGTTCATACCACCTAGTTTCACATACCAGCAAAAGAAAAAGTTCTTCTATGATTTGAGACATTACTTTTGGGATCCCACATCTTTATAAAGAAGGAGTAGATGGTGTTATTAGATGTTGTGTACCTGAGCATGAACAGGAACAGATCCTACGCAAGTGTCACTCCGAAGCCTATGGAGGACACCACGCTGGAGATAGAACTGCACATAAGGTATTGCAATCCGGTTTTTATTGGCCTACTCTCTTCAAGGATGCCCGTAAGTTTGTCTTATCATGTGATGAATGTCAAAGAATTGGTAATATTAGTAGACGTCAAGAAATGCCTATGAATTATTCACTTGTTATCGAACCATTTGATGTTTGGGGCTTTGATTATATGGGACCCTTTCCTGCCTTTAATGGATACACACATATTCTAGTTGTTGTTGATTATGTTACTAAGTGGGTAGAAGCTATTCCAACTAGTAGTGCTGATCATAACACTTCTATTAAAATGCTTAAAGAAGTTATTTTTCCGAGGTTTGGAGTCCCTAGATATTTAATGACTGATGGTGGTTCACACTTTATTCATGGTGCTTTCCGTAAAATGCTTGCTAAGTATGATGTCAATCATAGAATTGCATCCCCTTATCACCCGCAGTCTAGTGGTCAAGTAGAATTGAGCAATAGAGAGCTTAAATTAATTTTGCAAAAGACTATCAATAGGTCTAGAAAGAATTGGTCTAAGAAACATGATGATGCATTATGGGCCTATAGAACTGCATATAAGAATTCTATGGGTATGTCTCCATATAAAATGGTTTATGGAAAAGCATGTCATTTACCTCTCTAATTAGAACATAAGGCATATTGGGCTATTAAAGAGCTCAACTATGATTTTAAACTTGCCAGCGAGAAGAGGTTATTTGATATTCGCTCGCTTGATGAATGGAGAACCCAAGCTTATGAAAATGCCAAGTTTTTTAAAGAAAAAGTTAAAAGATGGCATGATAAAAGGATACAAAAGTGTGAGTTTAACGTAGGTGATTATGTATTTCTATACAACTCTTGTTTAAGATTTTTTGCAGGAAAACTTCTCTCTAAATGGGAAGGCCCCTATGTAATCGAGGAGGTCTATCGTCCCGGTGCCATAAAAATCAACAACTTCGAAGGCACAAATCCGAAGGTGGTAAACGGCCAAAGAATTAAACATTATATCTCAGGTAATCCTATAAATGTTGAAACCAATGTTATTGAAACCGTAACCCCGGAGGAATACATAAGAGACACTTTCCAGAACGTTCCAGGCTCCGAAAAGGAATAGGTACGTGGTACGGTAACTAAACCGGCTCCAAAACAAATTTTAAGGCAATATTTCTCCGTTTTGGAATATTTAGAAAAATAGAAAAATAAGTAGCAGTCCGAGAAGGACACGAGGGCCCCACGAGGGTGGTGGGAGCGCCCTACCCCCTGGGCGCGCCCCCCTACCTCGTGAGCACCTCGTGTGCCTTCCGGACTCCGTTTTCTTGCACGTTACGTATTTTGGTCGGTAAAAATTCATTATATATACTCCCGAAGGTTTTGACTCCCTTATCACGCAAATATCCTCTGTTTTTGTTTCGAGCTGTTGCTGCTGTAGTTTAGAGCAAGATGTCTTCTCAAGAGTCAGTTGGAGAGAGTCAGGTGTCTCATCCGGCATCGGAACCAAGGGCAAACAGCGATGCCGACCACTTTGGGCCAGCAACGGAGGAAGAGATGGAGGCTGACTTGATGAGGGTAGATGCCATGGAGGATCAAGAAGCCACCTCTCGCTTCCGAGCTGGGTTCATGATGGGAGAATTACAGAGCTCAGCAATTCCAAACTCGGTTATCCCTTCCAATGTTAGATTTCTTTCTTATGAACATATGAAGAGGAGTGTCACTTGTTCTCCCGTAGCTATGAAACACCCCTGGGTGCAAGGAGCTTTAGCCATTACAGGAAAGCTTCGTAAGGAAATAATGGACCTCAAGCAGCAAGTCAACAAGCTCGAGGAGGAGAATAGTATCCTGAGAGGAATCATCGCCAAGAATATTACACCAACAACAAAGAAGGAGACATAGTCACATGGGTATGGGCACTCCCCTTGGCAACTGCCAAGCTTGGGGGAGGTGCCCCGGTATCGTATCACAACCACATCTCCTATCTTTACCGTTTTTCTTAGTTCTATCCTATTAGTAGTATCTTGATCTAGTAGAATAAAGTTTATGGCATGATCTAGTTTTGAGTTTTGCTTTATGATCTCTCTATGTAATCGAGTCAGTGAGTTATATAATAAAGATTAGTGTTGAGTCAAGGGCTTGATTTTCTTGCCATGATCTTGAGTGACAAAAAAAAGAAGAAGAAAAAAGAACAAAAAGAAACAAAGAGTTCGTATTGATCTTATTAAAAGTAATGACTTCACATAGGAAGAGTATGATGATTAAAAGTTGTTGGGAGTTGGCAGACATAGCTTTGGTCATCGTTGCAATTAATAGGAAGTAATAAGGAAAGAGAGGTTTCACATATAGATATATTATCATTGACATCTTTTATGATTGGGAGCACTCATTAAAATATTACATGCCAAAGAGTTGATGTTGGACAAGGAAGACAACTTAATGAGTTATGTTTTCTTATATCTGAGATAAAGTATGTTGTCATGGATCCTCTAACTTGTTGAGCTTGCCTTTCCCCCTCATTCTAGCCAAATTCTTAGCACTATGTAGAGATACTACTTGTGCTTCCAAATACCCTTAAACCAGTTTTGCCATGAGAGTCCACCATACCTACCTATGGATTGAGTAAGATCCTTCAAGTAAGTTGTCATCGGTGCAAAGCAATAAAAATTGCTCTAAATATGTATGATTGATTGGTGTGGGAGAAATAAGCTTTATACGATCTTGTGATGTGGAAGTAATAAAAGCGACGAACTGCATAATAAAGGTTCATATCACAAGGGGCAATATAAAGTGACATTCTTTCGCATTGAGATTTTGTGCATCCAACCATAAAAGTGCATGACAACCTCTACTTCCCTCTGCGAAGGGCCTATCTTTATTATTATCTTCTACCTTATGCAAGAGTCATGGTGATCTTCACCTTTCCTTTTTCATTTTATCCTTTGGCAAGCCCAAGATGTTGGAAAGAACCTGATATATATATCTAATTAGATGTAGGGGAACATGAGTTGTTATTGTTGACATTACCCTTGAGGTAAACGGTTGTGGGGCAAGACTATAAGCCCCTATCTTTCTCTGTGTCCGATTAAAACTCCGTAACCATAAGTATCGCGTGAGTGTTAGCAATTATGAGGGACTAAATGATAGTTGAGTATGTGGACTTGCTATTTAGCTCTGACATAGACTCTTTCCGATGTTATGATAAATTGCAATTGCTTCAATGACTGAGATTATAGTTTGTTGGTTCTCAATAAGGTTTCTGATTCATACTTCTGCATTGTGAATAGATCATCACTTGAACATAAGTAATCATATGACAATACCTATATATGTTGTTGTTATGAGAATAATCATGATGCCTTCATGTCCGTATTTTTATTTTTATCGACGCCTCTACCTCTAAACATGGGGACATATTTATTGTTATCGGCTTTCGCTTGAGGACAAGCGAGGTCTAAGCTTGGGGGAGTTGATACGTCCATTTTGCATCATGCTTTTATATCAATATTTATTGCATTATGGGGTGTTATTACACGTTATGTCATAATACTTATGGCTATTCTCTCTTATTTTACAAGGTTTATAGAAGGAGGGAGAATGCCGGCTGCTGGAATTCTGGGCCGGAAAAGGAGCAAATATTAGAGACCTATTCTGCACAACTCCAAAAGTCCTGAAACTCCACGGAATATCTTATAATAAATAATGAAAAATCCTCGCCAAAGACGAAGACCAGGGGGCCCACACCCTGCTCACGAGGGTGGGGGGTGCGCCCCCCTAGGGCGCGCCCCCTACCTCATGGGCCCCCTGGTGGCTCTCCGATGACCATCTTCTGCTATATGAAGTCTTTCGTCGAGAAAAAAGAGGAAGCAACCTTTCGGGACGAGACACCGCCGCCACGAGGCGGAACCTTGGCTGAACCAATCTAGGGCTCCGGCAGAGCTGTTCTGCCGGGGACACTTCCCTCCGGGAGGGGGAAATCATCACCATCGTCATCACCAACACTCCTCTCACTGGGAGAGGGCAATCTCCATCAACATCTTCATCAACACCATCTCATCTCAAAACCCTAGTTCATCTCTTGTATCCAATTCTTGTCTTCAAGTCCGGGATTGGTACTAGTAGGTTGCTAGTAGTGTTAATTACTCCTTGTAGTTGATGCTAGTTGGTTTATTTGGTGGAAGATTATATGTTCAGATCCTATATGCATATTATTACCCCTCTGATTAGGAACATGAATATGCTTTCCTGAGGACAAGGGAGAAGTCTTGCTATTAGTAGTCATGTGAATTTGGTATTCATTTGATATTTTGATGAGATGTATGTTATCTAGCCTCTAGTGGTGTTATGTGAACGTCGACTACATAACACTTCACCATTATTTGGGCCTAGAGGAAGGCATTGGGAAGTAATAAGTATATGATGGGTTGCTAGAGTGACAGAAGCTTAAACCCTAGTTTATGCGTTGCTTCGTAAGGGGCTGATTTGGGTCCACCTGTATCATGCTATGGTTAGGTTTACCTTAATACTTTTGTTGTAGTTGCGGATGCTTGCAATAGAGGTTAATCATAAGTGGGATGCTTGTTCAAGTAAGAACAGCACCCAAGCACCGGTCCACCCACATATCAAATTATCAAAGTACCGAACGCGAATCATATGAACGTGATGAAAACTAGCTTGACGATATTCCCATGTGTCCTCGGGAGCGCTTTTCCTATTATAAGAGTTTGTCCAGGCTTTTCCTTTGCTACAAAAGGATTGGGCCACCTTGATGCACTTTATTTACTTTTGTTACTTTTTGCTCGTTACAAATTATCCTATCACAAAACTATCTGTTACCACTTATTTCAGTACTTGCAGAGAATACCTTGCTGAAAACCGCTTGTCATTTCCTTCTGCTCCTCGTTGGGTTCGACGCTCTTACTTATCGAAAGGACTACGATAGATCCCCTATACTTGTGGGTCATCACCGAGTCCGAAGGGCCTCATCACCATCACTGGCGACTACCGCAAGTCCCTGGAGTGCGCCCGAGACGACGCCAAATTGGCTGAGTCGTTGGTCATAGCCGAGGAGCGGCGCCAGCTCGACCGGATTGTCGCCTTGGCCCACGAGACGTCGGCCGCGCCGACCCTGACCAAGGAGCCGGCGGACGAGGCCTCGTTCAAACCCTCCAAGGAGACCAAGAAAGTGAAGCTGAACCCGGAAGACCCCAGCTACGGCAAGTACGTTGTCGTGGGTACCGGCCTCGACAGCAAATAGGAAGGCGAGCTCGTTGACTTCCTCCGTGAGAATTGGGATATTTTCACATGGACCCCAAAGGACATGCCGGGTATCACGAGGAAGTACGCCGAGCACAAACTCCACGTCCGCAAGGACGCCAAGCCTGTCCGACAACCCCTCCGACGTTTCCCCGAAGAGAAGAGAACAACCATTGGTGAAGAGGTCTCCAAGCTCTTGGCGGCTGGCTTCATAATGGAAGTGTTTCACCCCGAGTGGCTGGCCAACCCAGTCCTCGTCCTGAAGAAGAACAAGACCTGGCGCATGTGTATCGACTACACCAGCCTGAACAAGGCCTGCCCCAAAGACCCGTTCGCCCTCCCGCAGATCGACCAAGTCGTCGACTCCACTGCCGGGTGTGAGCTCCTGTCCTTCCTGGATGCTTACTCCGTCTATCATCAGATCAAGATGGACCCGGCCGATGCCCTGAAGACGTCCTTCATCATGCCCTTTGGGGCGTATTGCTACATCACCATGTCGTTTGGCTTGAAGAACGTCGACGCCACTTTCCAGCGCTGCATGCAGAAATGCCTGTTGTCGCAACTCGGCCGCAACATCGATGTCTATGTGGATGACATCATGGTGAAGACCAAGCAGCACCTCACGCTCCTCGACGACATAAAGGAAACCTTCGCCAACCAGCACGAGTACAAGGTCAAGCTCAACCCAGAGAAATGCGTTTTCGGCGTCCCAGCCGGAAAGCTACTCGGCTTCCTCGTCTCAGAGCGCGGCATTGAGGCAAAGCCGGAGAAAATCAAGGCCATTGAGCGCATGCGCAAGCCGGCTCGGCTGCGTGATGTCCAGAAGTTCACCGGCTTCTTGGCCTCGGTCAGCTGGTTTCTCAGCCGGCTGGGCGAGAGGGCCTTGCCCCTGTATCAGCTAAGGAAGAAGACGACGCCGTTCAAATGGAACGACCAGGCGGACGAGGCTTTCAGGGACCTCAAGCGCATGCTCTCCACCGCACCCGTCCTGGCCGCACCAGCCGAGAAGGAGGCGCTGCTGCTCTACATCGCTGCAACCTCGCGGTCGGTCAGCACGGTGTTGGTGGTCGAGCGACCAGAGAAGGGCAAGATCCAAGCCATCCAGCGTCCCGTCTACTACCTGAGCGAGGTGCTCTCCGCCTCCAAGAAGAACTACCCGCACTACCAGAAGATGTGTTACGGCGTGTACTTCACCGCCATTAAATTGAAGCAGTACTTCCAAGAGCATGTTGTCACCGTGGTCAGCACGGCCCCTCTCGGCGAGATTATCAGGTGTCGGGATGCCTCTGGCCAGGTCGCCAAGTGGGCGCTCGAGCTAGCCGGCCACACCATCCTCTACAAGCCCCGCACAACAATCAAGTCGCAAGCTTTGGCCGACTTCCTCGTCGACTGGACCAAGACCTAGTACCTGCTGCTACCGCCGGACTTGACGCACTGGCGCATGCACTTCAACAGCTCGAAGAAGCGACTCGGCCTAGGGGCCGGCATCATGCTGTCCTCCCCAAAGGGCGACCGGCTCAAATACGCACTGCAGATCCACTTCACCACCTCCAACAACGTCGCTGAGTATGAAGCCCTTGTGCATGGCCTTCGGCTTGCCAAGGAACTCGGCATCTGGCGCATCCTGTGCTAGGGCGACTCGGACCTGGTGGTGCAGCAGTGCTCCGGCGAGTGGGACACCCACGACTCCAATATGGCGAGCTACCGCTTCCTTGTCCTGAAGCTGTCCAGATTCTTCGCAGGCTGCAAGTTCCTCCACGTCCCGCGTGTGGAGAATGAGGCGGCCGACACGCTCACCAAGATTGCTTCATCCCGACAGTCCATCCCGTCCGGCGTCTCCCTCGAGCACCTGCACAAGCCATCCGTCAAGCCATCGCCGGACTCCGAGTCCATCCACGTCCCGCCCGACCCGGCCACACCTCAACCCGGTCCGGGGACTGCTCCACCCGACCCGGCCGCACCTCAACCCGGCCTGGGGGCTGCTCAACCCGGCCCGGGGACTGCCGAGCCCGGCCCAGGGACTGCCGAGCCTGGCCCGGGGACTGCTGAACCCGGCTCGGGGACTGCCGCCCCAGAACCCGCCGTGGTGGCTGTCTTCGCCGTGGTGACGGCACCATCATGGGCGCTGCCCATCTCGGAGTTCCTGGAGAACGGGGTCCTCCCCATGGACGAGACCGAGGCCCGAAAAGTGCAGCGCCGGGCATCCGCCTATAGCATCATCAACAACGAACTCGTCAAGCGCAGCTCCACCAGCGTATTCCAGCGCTGCGTCGAGCAAGACAAGGGCACTGAGATCCTCCTCGACATACACCAGGGCGAGTGCGGGCACCACGCCACCTTGTGGTCCCTGGTGCCTAGGCTTTCCGCCGTGGTTTCTACTAGCCCACGGCCCTCGAAGACGCAGAGTCGCTCGTCCTCAAGTGCGAGGGATGCCAGCACTTCAGAAACCGCAGCCACCAGCCGACGTCAGCACTGCAAACTATCCCGATCGCCTGGCCCTTCGCGGTCTGGGGACTCGACATGGTAGGGCCCTTCAAGACCGCTCGAGGCGGCATGACGCATCTGCTGGTGGCGGAGGACAAGTTCACAAAATGGATCTAAGCAAGGCCAATCAAGCAGCTGGACGGGCCAACGGCTGTCCGGTTCGTCAAGGACATCGCCGTGCGCTATGACATGCCGAATAGCATCATCACGGACAACGACACCAACTTTGCCAAGGGCGCGCTCACGCAGTACTGCTCCGTCTCCGGCATCCGCCTCGACCTGGCTTCCGTTGCACACCCACAGTCCAACGGCCAGGTCGAGCGGGCCAAAGGCCTCATCCTATCCGGCATCAAGCCGCGACTTGTCGAGCCGCTCATTCGTTCACCCGGCAGCTGGCTTGATGAGCTGCCGGCCGTCCTCTGGAGTCTCTGAACAATGCCAAACCAGTTGACCGAGTTCACCCTATTCTTCCTCGTCTATGGAGCAGAAGCCGTCATCCCGACCGATGTCGAGTTCGACTCGCCGCGCATCACGATGTACACCGAAGCCGAAGCCAAAGAAGCCCGTGAAGACAGCATCGATCTGCTCGAAGAAGCACACCTCATGGCACTCAGCCGCTCAGCCATCTACCAGCAAGGCCTAAGGCACTACCACAACAAGAAGATCAAGCCCCTCGCTTTCCGGGAAGGAGACCTCGTCATCCGGCTCGTCCAAGAGAAGACCGACCAACACAAGCTATTCTCCCCATGGGAGGGCCCCTTCATCATCAGCAAGGCCTTGTGCGATCGCAATGTGTACTACCTCATCGACGCCTGCAAGCCAAACAAGCGCAAGATGGACACCGCCGGTGAAGAAACAACCCGGCCATGGAATGCAGAGCTCCTCTGCCTGTTTTACAGTTAGCCGCATGCACGTATGTATCGCTGCCTTTTGTAATCATATGAAAACTATGGGATCCCCGAACGACGCTCGGGGGCTGCCCTTTCCGACCAAGCTATTGGGGCCCCTACATTTGTGCATTACTTTCCTCTTAAACCAACCCGACCACTGGGTCGACTCGCTCGACCCGGGGGCTGGCCATCTTGGCCACCCACCGTTTTTTCCTTAGCAGCTCCTCACGCGTTGGATCGCCACAGCCTCTCACTTCGCCCTAAGCCGCAAAACCGGCTTCCGCTGTTGGCAGGAAAGCACACGAGACCAAAGCACCAGCACGCCACGAACACTAAGTCAAAAACCGTCGGGTTGCTCAACCCGACCCTGCCACTTTAAGTTGCTGCACGACCTGCTGCTCGCCAACCCGGCCCCGCCGGATTGCCGCCAGCCGGCCCAGTGGGTGTTTTCGCTTGCGCTCAACGTTTCGAAAGCCTAAGTATCACACGCTCCTCCCAAAGGTCGAACCCCTTGTCACGGACCGGAGCCTCAGCCGTCAGACTCGTGGGGGGGGGGACCCGAAGGGGGAAAATTGCGAGAAAATGACTCCAAAGACGAAAAGCAAAAGCGCAGGCATCCATGAAGTTTCCGCTTAGCGTCGGGTCGCTCAACCCGGCCCCGCCACTTTAAGTTGCTGCGCGACCGGCTGCTCGCTAACCCGGCCCCGCCGGGTAGCCGCCAGCCGGCCCAGTGGGTGTTTTGCTCGCGCTCAACGTTTCGAAAGCCCAAGTACTGCACGCTCTTCTCAAAGGCCGAACCCCTTGTCACGGACTGGAGCCTCAGCCGTCAGACTTGCGGGGGAGCAGCCTAGAAGGGGAGAGTACAGGAAAACGGCTCGAAAAAACGAAAAGCAAAGGCGCAAACATTCACAAAGTTCATGCATCATAAGTTCAGAAACAGGCCCAAGGCCGGAGTTCATTACACCCAGTTAACCCCCAGTGGGTGGGTGGACCTGCTACCTAACAGAAATTTTTACTAAGTTAAAAATCAGGCATCCTCGTCGCCGGATCGCGCAGCTCCCTGATACGTCTCCAACGTATCTATAATTTTTTATTGTTCCATGCTATTATATTATCTAATTTGGATGTTTAATGGGCTTTATCATACACTTTTATATTATTTTTCGGACTAACCTATTAACCTGAGGCCCAGCCCAAATTGCTGTTTTTTTGCCTATTTCAGTGTTCCGCAGAAAAAGAATATCAAACGGAGTCCAAACGGAATGAAACCTTCAGGAACGTGATTTTCAGAACAAACATGATCCAGAGGACTTGGAGTGGACGTCGAGCAATCAACGAGGAGGCCACGAGGCAGGGAGGCGCGCCCCCACCCTCGTGGGCCCCTCGTAGCTCCACTGACCTACTTCTTCCTACTATATATACCTACGGACCCCGAAAACATCCAGAAGCACCACGAAACCCTATTTCCACCACCGCAACCTTCTGTACCCATGAGATCCCATCTTGGGGCCTTTTCCGGCGCTCCGCTGGAGGGGGCATTGATCACGGAGGGCTTCTACATCAACACCATAGCCTCTCTGATGATGTGTGAGTAGTTTACCTCAGACCTTCGGGTCTATGGTTATTAGCTAGATGGCTTCTTCTCTCTCTTTGGATCTCAATACAAAGTTCTCCTCGATCTTCTTGGAGATCTATTCGATGTAATCTTCTTTTGCGGTGTGTTTGTCGAGATCCGATGAATTGTGGGTTTATGATCAAGATTATCTATGAACATTATTTGAATCTCCTCTGAATTCTTTTATGTATAATTTGTTATCTTTGCAAGTCTCTTCGAATTATCAGTTTGGTTTGGCCTACTAGATTGATCTTTCTTGCAATGGGAGAAGTGCTTAGCTTTGGGTTCAATCTTGCGGTGTTCGATCCCAGTGACAGAAGGGGAAATGACATGTATTGTTTTGTTGCCATTGAGGATAAAAAGATGGGGTTTATATCATATTTCTTGAGTTTATCCCTCTACATCATGTCATCTTGCCTAATGCGTTACTCTATTCTTATGAACTTAATACTCTAGATGCATGCTGGACAGCGGTCAATGTGTGGAGTAATAGTAGTAGATGCAGAATCGTTTGGGTCTACTTGTCACAGACGTGATGCCTATATACATGATCATGCCTAGATATTCTCATAACTATGCTCAATTCTATCAATTGCTCGACAGTAATTTTTTCACCCACCGTAATACTTATGCTATCTTGAGAGAAGCCACTAGTGAAACCTATGGCCCCCGGGTCTATTTTCCATCATATTAATCTCCCCTCAACTAGCTATTTCTATCGCCGTTTATTTTGTTTTCTTTACTTTTACTCTTTATCATAAAAATACCAAAAATATTATCTTATCATCTCTAACAGATCTCACTTTTGCAAGTGGCCGTGAAGGGATTGACAACCCCTTAATCGCATTGGTTGCAAGGTTCTTATTTGTTTGTGTAGGTGCGCGGGACTTGAGCGTTGTCTCCTACTGGATTGATACCTTGGTTCTCAAAAACTAAGGGAAATACTTACGCTACCTTGCTGCATCACCCTTTCCTCTTCAAGGGAAAACCAACACAGTGCTCAAGAGGTAGCAAGCAGGATTTATGGCGCCGTTGCTGGGGAGTCTATGCACAAGTCAAGACATACCAAGTACCCATCACAAACTCTTATCCCTCGCATTACATTATTTGCCATTTGCCTCTCGTTTTCCTCTCCCCCACTTCACCCTTGCCGTTTTATTCACCCTCCTTTCCGTTTGCTTCTTTTTCGCTTGCTTCTCGTGTGCTTGTGTGTTGGATTGCTTGTTTGTCACGATGGCTCAAGACAATACTAAATTGTGTGACTTTTCCAATACCAACAACAATGATTTCCTTAGCACTCTGATTGCTCCTCTTACCGATGCTGAATCTTGTGAAATTAATGCTGCTTTGTTGAATCTTGTCATGAAAGATCAATTCACTGACCTTCCTAGTGAAGATGCCGCTACCCATGTAAATAGCTTTATTGATTTGTGTGACATGCAAAAGAAGAAAGATGTGGACAATGATATTGCTAAATTGAAGCTATTTCCGTTTTCGCTTAGAGATTGCGCTAAAACTTGGTTTTCATCTTTGCCTAAAAATAGTATTAATTCTTGGAATAAGTGCAAAGATGCTTTTATCTCTAAGTATTTTCCTCCCGCTAAGATCATCTCTCTTAGGAACGATATTATGAATTTTAAGCAACTTGATCATGAACATGTTGCACAAGCTTGGGAGAGGATGAAATTAATGATACGCAACTGCCCTACTCATGGTTTGAATTTGTGGATAATTATACAAAATTTTATGCCGGATTGAATTTTGCTTCTAGAAATCTTTTAGATTCGGCCGCGGGAGGCACCTTTATGGAAATCACTTTAGGAAAAGCTACTAAACTCCTAGATAATATTATGGTTAATTATTCTCAATGGCACTGTCGGTGTCAAAACCGGCGGATCTCGGGTAGGGGGTCCCGAACTGTGCGTCTAGGCCGGATGGTAACAGGAGGCAAGGAACACGATGTTTTACCCAGGTTCGGGCCCTCTTGATGGAGGTAAAACCCTACGTCCTGCTTGATTAATATTGATGATATGGGTAGTACAAGAGTAGATCTACCACAAGATCAAGGAGGCTAAACCCTAGAAGCTAGCCTATGGTATGATTGTTGTATGATGAAGTTGTCCTACGGACTAAAACCCTCCGGTTTATATAGACACCGGAGAGGGTTAGGGTTACACAAAGTCGGTTACAATGGTAGGAGATCTTGAATATCCGCATCGCCAAGATTGCCTTCCACGCCAAGGAAAGTCCCATCCGGACACGGGACGAAGTCTTCAATCTTGTATCTTCATAGTCCTGGAGTCCGGCTGAAGGTATAGTCCGGCTACCCGAACACCCCCTAATCTAGGACTCCCTCAGTAGCCCCTGAACCAGGCTTCAATGATGACGAGTCCGGCGCGTAGATTGTCTTCGGTATTGCAAGGCGGGTTCCTCCTCCAAATTCTTCATAAAAGTTTGTAAACACCAAGACTAGTGTCCGGCTCTGCAAAATAAGTTTCCACGTATTGCCACAGAGAGAATAATATTAACACAAATCTAATCTGCTGATGTATTCCGCAGCGTGACATCACACTACGGCCAAGCCTTTATTCGAATCGTTTTCACTTTTCCACCTCAGCGTGTTTTGCGAGGCGGTTTCCTTGGCACATCTTGTCAAAGCAGAGATTGTGTCCCCCATTTACGGGATTCTCATCAATACGGACGTGGGTAACCCAACCGCGCCATTTATCACGGCGCTTGGGAGGCAAGCGAGTTTTACTAGGCTGGTGGCGACGCACAGTCGCATCCGCCCATATAAGGGGATAAGGATCCACCTTTTTACCTGCGCCTTCTTCCTCCTTTGCCTATCCATCTTCTCCGCACCCGAGCTCCAGCGCCCAAGCCCGCACTTCCTACCTCAACCTTCTCCAACAATGTCCAGAGCGGGAGGCAAGTGGATGGTCTCCTCCGTCACGGAGGGCCATGTCAAAAAGCTAAGGAAGGCCGGATACCTGTCCAAAGACATCGCACCGGCTTCCTGAGGAGGGGCAGCTTCTCCCCACCCCAAGGCCCCATGAGAGGGTAGTATTTCTTCCCCACTTCCTCCACGGACTGGGTTTTCCTCTCCACCCATTTGTCCGCGGGCTCATGTTCTACTATGGCCTAGATTTCCACGATCTGGCCCCGAACTTCATCCTCAATATCTTGGCGTTTATCGTCGTGTGCGAGGCTTTCCTCTGCATCCGCCCCCATTTCGGCCTCTGGCTGAAGACCTTCAACGTCAAGCCAAAGGTGGTGTGCGGCAACCAGGCGGAGTGTGGAGGTGCCATGGCGGGCAAAATAGCCAACGTCCTATGGCTCGAGGGCTCCTTTGTGGAGACCTTGAAGGGGTGGCAGTCAGGGTGGTTTTACATCACCAAGCCTCGCGATCCGAAGTGGATCGCAGCCCCTGAATTCCGATCCGGACCCCCTACGCGGCTCACGTCCTGGAAGTAGACGGGCTTGTCGTGGGGCGACGAAGAAGAGGTGACCGGACTGCAAAAATGCATCCAGTCCCTGGTGAACAAGCAGCTCAAGCTTGTCAACGTAGTCCAGGTCATGCTCGTCCGCCGGATCCTTCCGTGTCAAGAACGGGACTTCAATCTGTGGGAGTTCAACCCCGTGCAGCACCGAACTCTGAACATGCTCTTCGACACGATCTACGAAGATGTCTGGAAGGGGCTAACCAAAGGCGCCGAGGCTCCCACATCTACCTCCGAAGACCGCGGATTCAACTCGCAGCGTCCTGCTGGCGAGGTAAAATATTTTCATGTTTTATAGGATGTTAAGTTTTCTTCATAGTTTGACTCTATGCGGGATCTAAACTCCCTCACCTTTGACAGGATTGGCAGGCGAAGTCCGGACTGATTAACTGTCCGGCTCCCTTGCCCGAAGACCCAGCCCCTGCTCTCCTAGTGAAGCTGCTGGTTCCGGCACCTTATGTGGTGCCGGAGAAGAAGGCCAAGAAGAAGAAGGCCACGGGGACTCGAAAGAGTTCCTGGCATATGGTGGTGTCGGACTCGTCGTCCGACGAGTCTGAGACGCACTCCTCCCGTGAAGACGAGAAGGAGGAAGAAGAGACCTCTCCCCCCCTAGCGGGGGGAGGAAAGAAGAGGAAGGCCGCCCCAGTAGGGGAGGCCGAAGGGTCCAAGAAGAGGAAAACCCCTCCGCCGGACTACGCCCCCGACGCCGATGAGGACGAAGAGGAGTGGCCGGACAGGGCCAAGCGTCCGGCGAAATCGTAAGTGTTCGGATACCAGAGTAACTCATGATATTCCTTTTGTTGTGCAGCTTTCCCTAATGTCGAATATAATCATGCAGCCCGCCCAAGGACGGACTCGATGAGTCGTCGAGCGGCTCCCTGGATTCATCGGACGTGAATTCAGTTCCGCCCGCTGCCTCCCCCAGTGCTGCGGATGACGCCGAAGTGGCGTCGCGACAATCTCCGGGGCAAGAGGAGGTGGTCCAGGAGGAACCGCGAGGCGACCTCCCGGACTCCAGGAGTAAAGGGGACCAGACCCCCCAGGGCTCCAAGTCCGGATTTAAGCCGGACACCGCGCCGGAATCATCAAAGGTTCCGGACCACGGCAGGCGAACTCCTGCCAAGAGGAGCAAGCCTATTGGGCCGGCGTCCTCCGTCCAACCGGAGGCGCTGGACAATCTACTGGAGGTGCTTAAGGGAGCCTCCATCGACGAGGAGCACCCTACCATCATGAGTACGGTGGTCCAGAAGGTTCGGTCCGCCAAAAGCGGACTGACTGAAGCTTGTGCTAGCCTTCTAGCGAGGTAAGTAAAAAATATGTAAAAATATTACCGCATAGACAGTAGCCCCTGATGCTCTGTTTGGCGTTCGGAAAGAAAAGCCGAATAGAGGATCTATTAAATATCGCAGGAGTCTAACTAAAAAGGAGTCAATATACGTATGCAGGCTTCGCTGCTGGCCACCGCCGCACTGACTGCGGAGGTGGGTGCCCTGAAGTAGGGCCTCGAGCGGGCCGAGCAAGAGCTCGGCCTTGCCAAACGGCAGCTCGAGGAGAAAGAAGGTAAGAGATACCTTATAGAAAAAATGCCTATAAGAAGACGCAATTGCAAAAAATGACAGGAGTACACTGCTTATTGTAGGGGCCACAACTGAGGTGGCGACCCTCAAGCAGGCGCTGTCCGAGGCCGAGAAGAAAGCGGCCACGGAGCGCACCAAGCGGGAGAAATTTGAGGCGCAGGTCGGCGAGGTGCAGCAAGAGCTTCAGGCTCTCATGAAAAAACATGAGAGTTTGGAGCTCGACTCGAAGACGCGAGCGTCCGAGCTTGCTGCGGCCCTTAAAACTGCCAAATCTGCCAAGGCCGAAGCCCAGAAGGCCCTCCAGGAATTGGATGCGGTGAAAAAGATAGCGGCGGGTAAGGCATTCTCTATGCAAAGAAAACATATAAAAGTAAACTACTTGTTACTTACCCGAATCCGGAGCTCTCCAGGGGCATTCGAAGATCTTCCCCACAGCTTATCCGATGCCGCCGCATTCTACCGAGCCGAGGAAGGCATCTCAACGGAGAAGGTGTTCTGGTCTCAGTACGCTGAGGCCGGACACCCTGTGCCCTTGAGAGACCAGCTAAAGCAGCTGGTCGAGCTCCACAAGGCGGACGAACAAGCCCTGAAGGGCTTCATAGTTCGGCTGTGGCCTGGAGAGGCCCTACCTGGGAGCTACTTCGGACTGGTGCGGCGGCTGGTGGAGGCTTGTCCAAGGCTCGAGGTCATCAAGCGCTCCTTCTGCATCGAAGGTGCCCGTAGGGCCCTTGCCCGTGCAAAGGTGCACTGTGGTAAGCTGGACGGTGAGAAGCTTGTGAGGGACGGGCCGCCGCCGGGGAAGGAGCATCGCAAGCCCGAGAACTATTACAAGGATGTTCTAGCTGGTGCCCGCCTTATGGCGGATGAATGTACCAAGGATGTAATTTTTGAATGAATGCTCATGTTATCCTGTGCGCTGAAAACTTGTTCATATGCGCTAAGCAATGCTTGTTGAATTTAAAATATTACTTTCTGTGCGGCCGTTTATCAAAAAATTGAGAGATGGCCAGTCGTCGGCTTCTGCCCCCATGCCACTAGTGCTGGGGTGTTCGGGATAAACCCGAGCGCTCTTTTTCCCATGATTGCGTCCGTCGAGGGAGGCGCTCAGCACAACAAACAAGGCAATCGGACTATAATGCTTGAACACTCTCACTTAGCCATAGAACTCTATAATTTTAAATTTCGACGAAGCCCCTAGTATTCGAAAGACTGAGTTCGGGGCGCTATCCACGCCTTGGCCAGACAAAGCCGGTTCCTCGCTCGAAGCGGCATAAGTCTTTAAGGACTCGAAAAACCTCTCGAACAGCGACCGGTCTCTTGCCTCATCATGACAGTCAGTTTTAGCTTTCTCTACTGAGGTGCTCAGCCCAGCTTAACTGGGGCACAATCGCAGTAGTTCTCCTAGTGCTACCTTAGCCGATATAGCGGAACGTAAGGCACCAAAACATAGGAGCCGGGCAAACCCAACTATTGACCCAAATCATGATTCGGAGCCGATGCATATAGTGCTATAAGTTCGGGGTGCCGCACTTGTGAAAGTGTACGGACTTCTCACGCCATATTGATGGGTACTGAAGCCCCTGGCGTATTTTTGCCGTACCACAGTGTACGGATGCAACATGTTATTAATAAACATATATATAAAAAGAGGATAATGCAAAAAATAGACAAAAAGCTATGCATTGTTTATAGAAAGGCTGCTATGAAAGCGGAACGATACAAATAGTGCGATAAGCAAAAGAAATTGGACTATTTAACATGTCCTGGCCAGGGGCAGGACACAGAATTGTATTAAAAAATAGGTATACTGCTCGCAATAGAGACCACCTGGGAGTTCCATAATGCGGCGTGGCTTGTCTGCTTTCCTGGATCTTGCATCGTTTGTGCGGCAGTTGAATTGCCAAACGGGTCATCCAAAGTATGGAGTCCTGAGAGTAAGAGAAAAAAGAAAAAAGGAATCCGGCAGCCCCTGGTGCGGTTTAAGCCGTATTTCGGGCGTGCCGTGATAGTGCCCCTTCCCCTGTGCCCATGGTATTTCAAGAGCGTAGTTATGTACGCGAAGCACTGGTTTCGCTATATCGCGAGGGCTAGGGTTGGGGCCGCATTTCTACGCTAGCTCAGAACGTGCCAGGCGGTCTTGTTGTAGGGTACTCCGGGCGCGCTTGACAGTGTCCGGCTTTTTGAAGGCCGAACTGGAGAACTGCCTAGAGAGGTTGCATTGTACTTCTGCTGCGAGCGCTGCCGTGTGCTCCTCCGTTCCGAGGGAGCGTTCAATGTTCCCATTGACCGTGATTACTCCTCTAGGGCCTGGCATCTTGAGCTTGAGGTATGCATAGTGCGGTACCGCGTTGAATTTTGCGAATGCGGTTCGCCCGAGCAGTGCGTGATAGCCACTACGGAACGAGACTATGTCGAAGATTAACTCCTCGCTTCAGAAGTTAACCGGAGATCCGAAGACCACTTCCAGTGTGACTGAGCCTGTACAGTTGGCTTCTACACCTGGTATGACGCCTTTAAAGGTCATTTTGGTGGGCTTGATCCTCGAGGGATCTATGCCCATTTTTCGCACTGTATCCTAGTAAAGCAAGTTCAGGCTGTTGCCGCCGTCCATGAGGACTCTTGTGAGATGAAATCCATCAATGATTGGGTCTAGAACCAATGCGGCGAAGCCGCCGTGACGGATGCTAGTGGGGTGGTCCCTTTGATCAAAGGTGATCGGGCAGGAGGACCATGGGTTGAACTTTGGGGCGACTGGCTCCATCGCATATACGTCCCGTAACGCACGCTTCCGCTCCCTCTTGGGGATGTGGGTTGCGTATATCATGTTCACCGTCCGCACTTGCGGGGGTAATCCCTTCTGTCCACTATTGTTCGGCGGCCTGGGCTCCTCGTTGTCGCTATGCAGCCCCTTGTCTTTGTTTTCGGCTCTTAACTTGCCTGCCTGCTTGAACACCCAACAATCCCTGTTGGTGTGATTGGCTGGCTTTTCGGGGGTGCCATGTATCTGCACAAGCGGTCAAGTATTTGGTCCAAACTGGACGGGCCCTGAGTATTTCTTTTGAATGGCTTTTTCCGTTGACTGGATTTATAGCCTCGGAATCCGGCATTAACTGCCGTATCCTCGTTGTTGTCGCTGTTAATGCGGCGCTTTTGTTTGTTCCGACGCGACCTGTCACTTTTGTCCTTGGTATTCGAATTACCAGGGTTCTTGGTTAAATTGTTGCTGCGAGCTAGCTAGCTATCTTCTCCCGCGCAAAAGCGGGTCATGAGTGTCGTGAGGGCTGCCATAGATTTCGGCTTTTCCTGTCCCAGGTGCCGGGCAAGCCACTCGTCACGGATATTATGCTTGAAGGCCGCTAAGGCCTCTGCGTCCAAATAGTCGACTATCTGGTTTTTCTTTGTTAGGAACCGTGTCCAGAATTGCCTGGCCGATTCCTCTGGCTGCTGAATTGTGTGGCTTAGGTCATCGGCGTCCGGTGGTCGCACATAAGTGCCCTGGAAGTTATCAAGGAATGCGGCTTCCAGGTCCTCCCAAGAACCGATTGAGTCTGCTGGCAAGCTGTTAAGCCAATGCCGGGCCGGTCCCTTCAGTTTGAGTGGGAGGTATTTGATGGCGTGTAGATCATCACCGCGGGCCATGTGGATATGAAGGAGATAATCCTCGATCCATACCGCAGGATCTGTTGTGCCATCGTACGATTCGATGTTTACGGGTTTGAAGCCCTCAGGGATTTTATAATCCATTACTTCATCTGTGAAGCATAGTGGGTGTGCGGCGCCTCTGTATTGGGCTATATCACGACGCAGCTCGAAGGAGCTTTGTCTATTGAGTTCGGCCCGGCCGGATTTATTGCATCCGGAGTGACGATCATCGTCACATGCCGTGGGGCGCCTGCGCGATCCGTAGATCGATCTTGTTTGCCTTGCCTTGTCCTCCAGTATGTCGCGCAGGTCGGGCGCATTTTCCCGTGCCTTAGTATGCTTGACACGGCATCGGGGCATGGCTTGAGTGGAGGGCCAAGAGGCCTCTCTGTCGCGGCCACGAGGTGGCCGGTCAGCCATGTCATGCGCTGGTGATGTAGGTGTTGCCTCCTCTAGTCGGGGTAGCAGCCTGCGCTTTGGGTAACTGTTGGAGGGGCGTTCGAGTTCATACTCTTCGGCCGCAAGGACTTCAGTCCATCTGTCAGCTAGCAAATCCTGATCAGCTCTAAGCTGTTGCTGCATTTTCTTGAGGCTGCTTGCCGTGGCCATAAGCCTGCGTTTAAAATGCTCTTGTTCGGCGAGATCCTCTGGCACGACGAACTCGTCGTCGTCGAGGCTTGCCTCGTCTTCGGAGGGAGGCGTATAATTATCGTCCTCAACCTCTTGGTCTGCCGCCCTCTCATGAGGGCTGGCTTCTCTGTCCTCCTGTGCTGAATCTTTCTGGAGGGGGTGTTCTTCGGTGCTATCCGGCGTAGTATTATCTCCCGTGCCGGAATCACCGTTTTTGCGTTGGCGGGATTTAGAGCGGCGCCGCTGACGCCGGCGCTTGGGCTGTTTCTTAGAGGTATCGTCCCCTACTGTTCCATCGCCATCTCCATCCTTTGGAGTGTCCACCATATATATGTCATATGACGAGGTGGCCTTCCAGCGCCCTACAGGTGCTGGTTCTTGTTCGTCTCCTGCATCGTCGTCCATGCCGTCGATATCTTCGGAGTCGAAGTCAAGCATGTCGGTTAAGTCGTCGACAGTGGCTACGAAGTGGGTGGTTGGTGGGTTTTGAATTTCCTCATCGTCCGTATCCCAACCTTGCTGACCGTAGTCCGGCCAGGGCTCTCCTGATAAAGAGAGAGAGACTTTAGAGAATTCAGGATGTCGCCGAAGGGTGAGTGCTGAAAGATGTCCGCGGCAGTGAACTCCATTATCGGCGCCCAATCGGATTCGATCGGCAGGGGCGCGGGGGGCTCGGAGTTCGGAGAGGAATCCGGCTCCTCGGAGTCACGGGCCATGCGGAGTGCGGGGCTGGAGTTCGGCTCGATCTCCTCTGAGATCGCAGCCCCTGAGGCAGCGTCCAACCGCTGATCCTTGATCGGCGTAGCAGGCTCCGAATCAATGGTCGGAACCGATGCGTGTGCGGCCTCCAAGGCGCTGTTCGGCGGCAGAGCTATATCATGCCCATCGAGACAGTGCGGCACGCTTGGCTGTGGCTCGAATCCGTCGAAAATCAAGTCCCCACGGATGTCAGCCGTGGAGTTTAGGCTTCCAAACCTGACCTGATGGCCAGGGGCGTAGCTTTCGATCTGCTCAAGGTGGCCAAGCGAATTGGCCCGCATTGCGAAGCCGCCGAAGACGAAGATCTATCCGGGGAGAAAAGTCTCACCCTGGACTGCATCGTTGTTGATGATCGAAGGAGCCATCGGGCCTAAAAGCGACGACACAGAGGAACGCTCAATGAAAGCACCAATGTCGGTGTCAAAACCGGCGGATCTCGGGTAGGGGGTCCCGAACTGTGCGTCTAGGCCGGATGGTAACAGGAGGCAAGGAACACGATGTTTTACCCAGGTTCGGGCCCTCTTGATGGAGGTAAAACCCTACGTCGTGCTTGATTAATATTGATGATATGGGTAGTACGAGAGTAGATCTACCACGAGATCAAGGAGGCTAAACCCTAGAAGCTAGCCTATGGTATGATTGTTGTATGATGAAGTTGTCCTACGGACTAAAACCCTCCGGTTTATATAGACACCGGAGAGGGTTAGGGTTACACAAAGTCAGTTACAATGGTAGGAGATCTTGAATATCCGCATCGCCAAGTTTGCCTTCCACGCCAAGGAAAGTCCCATCCGGACACGAGACGAAGTCTTCAATCTTGTATCTTCATAGTCCTGGAGTCCGGCTGAAGGTATAGTCCGGCTACCCGAACACCCCCTAATCCAGGACTCCCTCAGGCACACTGAAAGATCTACTAGTAAAAAGGTTCATGCGATTGAAGAAATTAATGTTTTGAGTGGAAAGATGGATGAACTTATGAAATTGTTTGCTAATAAGAGTGTTTCTTCTGATCCTAATGATATGCCTTTGTCTAATTTGATTGAGAATAATAATGAATCTATGGATGTGAATTTTTTTGGTAGGAATAATTTTGGTAACAACGCGTATAGAGGAAACTTTAATCCTAGGTCATTTCCTAGTAATTCCTCTAATAATTATGGTAATTCCTACAATAACTCTTATGTAAATTTTAATAAGTTGCCCTCTGATTTTGAGACTAGTGTTAAAGAGTTTATGATTTCTCAAAAGAATTTCAATACTTTGCTTGAAGAAAAATTGCTTAAAGTTGATGAATTGGCTAGGAATGTGGAGAGAATTTCTCTTGATGTTGATTCTTTGAAGCTTAGCACTACTAGGGAAAACCCTAGTAGTAGCGCGGGTTTTGAGGCTATCAGCAGCGCGGGCACCCGCGCTACCAATAAGGCGCTACAGCTAACTGTTAGTAGTAGCGCTGTCTGTACCCGCGCTACTACTATTTACTATATCAGCAACGAATTTCCATAACACGCTACTATTAGTTAGCCGTAGCGATTTCCTTGTCCCGTGATAACCCACAAGTGTAGGGGATCGCAAGAGCTTTCGAGGGTAGAGTATTCAACCCAAATTTATTGATTCGACACAAGGGGAGCCAAAGAATATTCTCAAGTATTAGCAGCTGAGTTGTCAATTCAACGACACCAGGAAACTTAATATCTGCAGCAAAGTGTTTAGTAGCAAACTAATATGATAGTAGTGGTGACAGTAGCAAAGGTAACGGTAGCAAAAGTAATATTTTTGGGTTTTATAGTGATTGTAACAGTAGCAACGGAAAAGTAAATAAGCGAAGAACAATATAGGAAACGCTCGTAGGCATTGGATCGGTGATTATGTCGGATGCGGTGCGTCATGTAACAGTCATAACATAGGGTGACACAAAACTAGCTCCAATTCATCAATGTAACATAGGCATGTATTCCGAATATAGTCATACATGCTTATGGAAAAGAACTTGCATGACATCTTTTGTCCTACCCTCCCGTGGCAGCGGGGTCCTATTGGAAACTAAGGGATATTAAGGCCTCCTTTTAATAGAGTACCGGAACAAAGCATTAGCACATAGTGAATACATGAACTCCTCAAACTACGGTCATCACCGGGAGTGGTCCCAATTATTGTCACTTCGGGGTTGCCGGATCATAACACATAGTAGGTGACTATAGACTTGCAAGATAGGATCAAGAACTCACATATGTTCATGAAAACATAATAGGTTCAGATCTGAAATCATGGCATTCGGGCCCTAGCGACAAGCATTAAGCATAGCAAAGTCATAGCAACATCAATCTCAGAACATAGTGGATACTAGGGATCAAACCCTAACAAAACTAACTCGATTACATGATAGATCTCATCCAACCCATCACCGTCCAGCAAGCCTATGATGGAATTACTCACGCACGGCGGTGAGCATCATGAAATTGGTGATGGAGGATGGTTGATGATGACGACAACGACGAATCCCCCTCTTCGGAGGCCCGAACGGACTCCAGATCAGCCCTCCCGAGAGAGTTTAGGGCTTGGCGGCAGCTCCGTATCGTAAAACGTGATGAATCCTTCTCTCTAATTTTTTTCTCCCCGAACATGAATATATGGAGTTGGAGTTGAGGTCGGTGGAGCACCAGGGGGCCCACGAGGCAGGGGGGCGCGCCCAGGGGGAGGCGCGCCCCCTACCCTCGTCGACAGGGTGTGGGCCCCTTGGCTTTGATTCTTTCGCCAGTATTTTTCTTATTTTCCAAAAATAAGTTCCGTGGAGTTTCAGGTCATTCCGAGAACGTTTGTTTCTGCACATAAATAACACCATGGAGAGTCTGCTGAAAACAGCGTCAGTCCGGGTTAGTTCCATTCAAATCATGCAAGTTAGAGTCCAAAACAAGGGCAAAAGTGTTTGGAAAAGTAGATACGACGGAGACGTATCAACTCCCCCAAGCTTAAACCTTTGCTTGTCCTCAAGAAATTCAATTGATAAACTGAAAGTGATAAAGAAAAATATTTACAAACTCCGTTTTCTCTTGTTGTTGTAAATATGTAAAGCCAGCATTCAAGTTTTCAGCAAAGATTATGACTAACCATACTCATAATAACACTTAGGTCTCATGTTTACTCATATCAATGGCATAATCAACTAGCGAGCGATAATAATAAATCTCGGATGACAACACTTTCTCAAAACAATCATAATATGATATACCAGGATGGTATCTCGCTAGCCCTTTCTGAGACCGCAAAACATAAATGTAGAGCACCTTTAAAGATCAAGGACTGACTAGATATTGTAATTCATGGTAAAAGAGATCCAGTCATAGTCATACCCAATATGAATTAATTGTAATGGATGCAAATGACAGCAGTGCTCTCTAACTGGTGCTTTTTAATAAGAGGGTGATGACTCAACATAAAAGTAAATAGATAGGCCCTTCGCAGAGGGAAGCAGGGATTTGTAGAGGTACCAGAGCTCGATTTTGAAATAGAGATAAATAATATTTTGAGCGGCATACTTTCATTGTCAACATAACAACCAAGAGATGGCAATATCTTCCATGCTACAAACATTATAGGCGGTTCCCAAACAGAATGGTAACGTTTATACTCCCCCTCCACCAACAAGGATCAATCCATGGCTTGCTCGAAACAACGAGTGCCTCCAACTAGCAACAGCCCTGGGGGAGTTTTGTTTGCAATTATTTTGATTTAATTTGCATAAAGCATGGGACTGGGCATCCCGGTGACCAGCCATGTTCTCGTGAATGAGGAGCGGAGTCCACTCCTCTTGAGAATAACCCACCTAGCATGGAAGATATGGACAACCCTAGTTGATACATGAGCTATTCGAGCATACAAAACAGAATTTCATTTGAAGGTTTAGAGGTTGGCACATACAAACTTACTTGGAACAGCAGGTAAATACCGCATATATGAAGGTATGGTGGACTCATATGGCATAACTTTGGGGTTTAAGAGATTGGATGCACAAGCAGTATTCCCACTTAGTACAAGTGAAGGCTAGCAAAAGACTGGGAAGCGACCAACTAGAGAGCGACAACAGTCATGAACATGCATTAAAATTAATAAACATTGAGTGCAAGCATGAGTAGGATATAATCCACCATGAACATAAATATCGTGGAGGCTATGTTGATTTTGTTTCAACTACATGCGTGAACATGTGCCAAGTCGAGTCACTTAAATTCATTCAAAGGAGGATACCACCCTATCATACCACATCACAACCATTTTAATAGCATGTTGGCACGGAAGGTAAACCATTATAACTCATAGCTAATTAAGCATGTCATAAGTAACTATAATCTCTAATTGTCATTGCAAACATGTTCATTCATAATAGGCTGAATCAGGAACGATGAACTAATCATATTTACAAAAACAAGAGAGGTCGAGTTCATACCATCTTCTCTCATCTCAATCAGTCCATCATATATCGTCATTATTTCCTTTCACTCGCAAGACCGAACGGTGTGTAAAATGATAATAGTGCACGTGCATTGGACTAAGCTAGAATCTGCGAGCATTCAATAAGCAGGAGAAGACAAGACAATATGGGCTCTTGGTTAAATTAACAATAATGCAAATAAGAGCCACTTCAACAATTTAATTATGGTCTTCTCCTATCGACCCCCAGAGAAAAGAAATAAAACTATTTACACGGGAACGCTCCCAACAAGCAAAAAGAAGAACGAGAAATATTTTTGGGTTTTCTTTTAATTATTACTACTACGAGCATGAAAAGTAACTAGCTAAAAGCGACAACTATTTTTTTTGTTTTTCTTAAGGTTTACTAAACACACAAGAAGAAAGCAGGAAAAAGAAAATAAACTAGCATGGATAGTACAATGAAAAAGTGTGACCACCGGCAACTAAAATGAGTGTGTGAACATAAATGTAATGTCAGTGAGAAATACGTACTCCCCCAAGTTTAGGCTTTTGGCCTAAGTTGGTTCATGGCCATGGTTGGCCTGGCGGATATCCATAGTTGTAACTGGGGTCGTACTAAGAAGAGGAGGACTCCGATTGCCACTGGTTGGCAATCATCTCCGGATCCCATTGGTAATTAGACTGTCGTGGAGGGTCAAATTGTGGTTCCGGATCTGGTTCTATGGTTGATGTAGGGTTTCGGTAGGTGTGCATGGCTGCAAACGGAACGAGATACTGTCCTGCAGATAAATCAAACAAGGAAGCAGCAGGCAAGGTAATAGTCTCAGGGTGATGTTTATCAAAGAACAATTTGTATTTAAGCGCCCCTTCCCTATTTTTAACAATAAAATCATGCGCTACCATACTCTTATAATCTAAATAAACAGTGGGCAGCAACTTTTCTTCTTTTTCATAGTGCCTAATAGGTATGTTATAATATGCAGCAAGGCGCGAAGCATAGACACCTCCAAAGATGGGGCCCTTTGTACGGTTCAGACTTAACCATTTGGCAATAATACCGCCCATACTAACAGAGTTATCATGGAATAAACCATGGAACAGAATGAAAATATCAGGAACACTAAGGTTTCCACAGTTTCCGCGACCAATTAAGCAACGACTAGCAAACATTGCAAAGTAGCGTAAAACAGGAAAATGTATGCTAGTGATTCTTGCATCGGAAACCTTCATAGTTCCCCCCACAATAATAGTGTCAGTAAACCCTTCCACATCTTTACGATGTGGTTCCTCTAAGATACTCTCGAAAGGTATTTTGCAAACCCTGCAAAATTCATATAATGACATCTTCTTAACCACATCATATAAATGAAACTCTACTGAAGGAGGTGATTCCTTAGGATAATAGTAAAAGTTTTGCACAAAAGTATTGGTGAGTAAGAGATACTGTTCGCGTTGGTCGCGGAGGAAGCCGGTGAGGCCTGCATTCCCAGCCAACTCGTAGAAATCATCATAAATCCCGACTGTTCTCGAGAAATCATTACAAGGCCATTCACACGGCCGAACCTCCGCGATGCGAGGCAGATTATATTTGGGCCTGTGTGCTTCTTCACTTTGTTTCTCCTTCGAGCTTTAGCTCGATGAGCCCCTCAAAAACCTCTTCATTATTTTCTGAAAATTTCTGAAATTTTTAGTAACTTCAAATAAAAGTGAACCAAGCTCAATGAAATTGATAGCAACTACTCCTACAAGTGCCTAGAGCCTATATCATGCATTAGAACTACTTGGAACAATATAAATTTGACATGCAAGCTTAAGAACCTGGTCACCTAAGCAGCAAAAATATGCAATGAATAAAGCACTAGAACAAAAAGTAATTGGACCATTGGAGGAGTCACATACCAAGGAACAATCCCCCAAAGCAGTTTTGTGAGAGGTGCTTTGAGCAAGGAGATCGAAAATCGCAGCAAAATGAGCTAGAACTCGTGCTTGAGCTGGATGGTGATTTTTTTGGGAGGAAGAAAAAGTGTATGGGGGCAGGAATAAGTGGAGGGGAGCCACCATGGGCCCACGAGGCAGAGGGCGCACCCCAGGGGGGTGGGCGCACCCTGGACCCTCGTGGCCAGGTACCAGCTCCCCCTGATGTGTTCTCAGTGCCAGATATTCTCAAATATTCTAGAAAAAATCATATTTCATTTTCGGGGCATTTGGAGAATTTTTATTTTCGGGGTATTTTATATTGCACGGATAAATCAGAAAACATACGTAAAATACTATTTTTGCTTTATTTCTTCTAAATAACAGAAAGTAAAAGGAGGGTACAGAAAGTTGTGCTTTCTAACTTCATCCATCTCATGCTCATCAAAAGGAATCCACTAACAAGGTTGATCAGGTCTTGTTAACAAACTCATTCTGAATCACATGAAATCGGAGAAATTTCGAATAACACTATGTTACCTCAACGGGGATATGCACATCCCCAACAATAAGAATATCATATTTCTTCTTGACAGTAGAAGCGGAAATTCAAAACCTCCAATAATAATAGTTGGAATTTTTCCAATAGAATTGATACTGTGGACTTGAGGTTGTTTCTCGGAAAGTGTACCGTATGCTCACTACCATTAACATGAAAAGTGACATTCCCTTTGTTGCAGTCAATAACAGCCCCTGTAGTATTCAAAAAGGGTCTTCCAAGAATAATAGACATACTATCGTCCTCGGGAATATCAAGAATAACAAAGTCCCTTAAAATAGTAACGTTCACAACCACAACAGGCACATCCTCACAAATATCGACAGGTATAGCAGTTGATTTATCAGCCATTTGCGAAGATATTTCAGTAGGTGTCAACTTATTCAAATCAAGTCTACGATACAAAGAGAGAGGCATAACACTAACACCGGCTCCAAGATCACATAAAGCAGTTTTAACATAGTTCCTTTTAATGGAGCATGGTATAGTTGGTATTCCTGGATCTCCTAGTTTCTTTGGTATTCCACCCTTAAATGTATAATTAGCAACCATGGTGGAAATTTCAGCTCGGTATCTTTCTCTTATTTGTAACAATTTCTTTCATATACTTAGCATAAGGATTCATTTTGAGCATATCAGTCAAACGCATAGGAAAAAAGATAGGTCTAATCATTTCAGCAAAGCACTCAAAGTCCTCATCATCCTTTTTCTTGGATAGTTTAGGAGGGAAAGGCATGGGTTTCTGAACCCATGATTCTCTTTCTTTACCATGTTTCCTAGCAACAAAGTCTTTCTTATCATAACGTTGATTCTTTGATTGTGGGTTATCAAGATCAACAACAGGTTCAATTTCTACATCATTATCATTGCTAGGTTGAGCATCATCATGAACATCGTTATTAATATTATCACTAGGTTCATATTCATTACCAGATTGTGTTTCAGCATCAGAAATAGAAATATCCTTGGGATTCTCAGGTTTATCTATAACAGGTTCACTAGAATCATGCAAAGTCCTATCATTTTTCTTTTTCTTCCTCTTAGAAGGACTAGGTGCATCCATATTATTTCTCTGAGAATCTTGCTCAATTCTCTTAGGATGGCCTTCAGGATACAAAGGTTCCTGAGTCATTTTACCAGTTCTAGTAGCCACTCTAACAGCAAAATCATTATTCTTACTATTTAATTCATTGAGAAAATCATTCTGAGCTTTAAGTACTTGTTCTACTTGAGTGGTAACCATAGAAGCATGTTTAGTAATGAGTTTAAGTTCACCTTTAACTCTAGACATATAATCACTCAAGTGTTCAATCATATAAGCATTGCGTTTTAATTGTCTACCAAAATAAGCATTAAAATCCTCTTGCTTAACAATAAAATTATCAAACTCATCTAAACATTGGCTAACAAACTTAGTAGGAGGGGTTTCAGCTTTATCATATCTATAGAGAGAATTTACCTTTACTACCTGTGTCGGGTTATCAAGACCATGTGTTTCTGCAATAGGTGATGAATTAGGATCATATATTTCTTCAACAGACGGTAAATTAAGACCATGTATTTCTTCAATAGGACGTAAATTCTTGACATCTTCAGCTTTAATACCTTTTTCTTTCATAGATTTCTTTGCCTCTTGCATATCTTCAGGACTGAGAAATAGAACACCCCTCTTCTTCGGAGTAGGTTTAGGAATAGGCTCAGGAAGTGTCTAGTTATTTTCATTAGTCAACATATTATTCAATAGAATTTCAGCTTCATCCGGTGTTCTTTCCCTGAAAACACAACCAGCGCAACTATCCAAGTGGTCCTTGGAAGCATCGGTTAGTCCATTATAAAAGATATCAAGTATTTCATTTTTCTTGAGAGGATGATCAGGCAAAGCATTAAGTAATTGGAGAAGCCTCCCCCAAGCTTGTGGGAGACTCTCTTCTTCAATTTGCACAAAATTATATATTTCCCTTAAGGCAGCTTGTTTCTTATGAGCGGGGAAATATTTAGCAGAGAAGTAATAAATCATATCCTGGGGACTACGCACACAACCAGGAGCAAGAGAATTAAACCATATCTTAGCATCACCCTTTAATGAGAATGTAAATAATTTAAGGATATAAAAGTAGAGAGTTCTCTCATCATTAGTGAATAGGGTGGCTATATCATTTAATTTAGTAAGATGTGCCACAATAGTTTCAGATCCATAGCCATAGAAAGGATCTGATTCAACCAAAGTAATTATCTCAGGATCAACAGAGAATTCATAGTCCTTATCAGTAACACAGATAGGTGAAGTAGCAAAAGCAGGGTCGGGTTTCATTTTAGCATTAAGAGATTGCTACTTCCATTTAGCTAATAACTTCTTAAGATCGTATCTATCATTGCAAGCAAGAATAGCTCTAGCAGCTTCTTCCTCCAAAACATAACCCTCAGGAACAACAGGTAATTCATATTTATTAGGGGTATAGCCTTGATCATCACTTTCATCAATATTATCAGTTTCAATAATTTCATTCTCTCTAGCCCTAGCAAGTTGTTCATCAAGAAATTCACCAAGTGGCTTAGTAGTATCAAGCATAGAAGTAGTTTCATCATAAGTATCATGCATAGCAGAAGTGGCATCATCAATAACATGCGACATATCAAAATTAATAGCGGTAGCAGGTTTAGGTGTCGCAAGCTTACTCAAAACAGAAGGAGAATCAAGTGCAGAGCTAGATGGCAGTTCCTTACCTCCCCTCGTAGTTGAGGGATAAATCTTTGTTTTCTCGTCTTTCAAGTTCTTCATAGTGACCAGCAGATATAAATCCCAAGTGACTCAAAGAATAGAGCTATGCTCCTCGGCAACGGCGCAGAAATTAGTCTTGATAACCCACAAGTGCAGGGGATCGCAACAGCTTTCGAGGGTAGAGTATTCAACCCAAATTTATTGATTCGACACAAGGGGAGCCAAAGAATATTCTCAAGTATTAGCAGCTGAGTTGTCAATTCAACCACACCTGGAAACTTAATATCTGCAGCAAAGTGTTTAGTAGCAAAGTAATATGATAGTAGTGGTAATGATAGCAAAGGTAACGGTAGCAAAAGTAATATTTTGGGGTTTTATAGTGATTGTAACATTAGCAACAGAAAAGTAAATAAGCGAAGAACAATATAGGAAAAGCACGTAGGCATTGGATCGGTGATTATGTCGGATGCAGTGCATCATGTAACAGTCATAACATAGGGTGACACAGAACTAGCTCCAATTCATCAATATAACGTAGGCATGTATTCCGAATATAGTCATACATGCTTATGGAAAAGAACTTGCATGACATCTTTTGTCCTACCCTCCCGTGGCAGCGGGGTCCTATTGGAAACTAAGGGATATTAAGGCCTCCTTTTAATAGAGTACGGGAACAAAGCATTAGCACATAGTGAATACATGAACTCCTCAAACTATAGTCATCACCGAGAGTGGTCCCGATTATTGTCACTTCAGGGTTGCCGGATCATAACACATAGTAGGTGACTATAGACTTGCAAGATAGGATCAAGAACTCACATATGTTCATGAAAATATAATAGGTTCAGATCTGAAATCATGGCATTCGGGCCCTAGCGACAAGCATTAAGCATAGCAAAGTCATAGCAACATCAATCTCAGAACATAGTGGATACTAGGGATCAAACCCTAACAAAACTAACTCGATTACATGATAGATCTCATCCAACCCATCACCGTCCAGCAAGCCTACGATGGAATTACTCACGCACGGCGGTGAGCATCATGAAATTGGTGATGGAGGATGGTTGATGATGACGACGGCGACGAATCCCCCTCTTCGGAGCCCCGAACGGACTCCAGATCAGCCCTGTGAAGAGAGTTTAGGGCTTGGCGGTGGCTCCGTATCGTAAAACGCGATGAATCCTTCTCTCTGATTTTTTTCTCCCCGAACACAAATATATGGAGTTGGAGTTGAGGTCGGTGGAGCACTAGGGGGCCCACGAGGCAGGGGGCGCGCCCAGGGGGGAGGCGCGCCCCCACCCTCGTGGACAGGGTGTGGGCCCCCTGGCCTTGATTCTTTCGCCAGTATTTTTATTATTTTCCAAAAATAAGTTCTGTGGAGTTTCAGGTCATTCCGAGAACGTTTGTTTCTGCACATAAATAACACCATGGAAAGTCTGCTGAAAACAACGTTAGTCCGGGTTAGTTCCATTCAAATCATGCAGGTTAGAGTCCAAAACAAGGGTAAAAGTGTTTGGAAAAGTAGATACGACGAAGACGTATCATCCCACACTACTGTTATATCTTCCACCATTTGCCCATTCCGGCTTCAATAAACTGCAATTTTCAGATACTAGTTCTACTAGATATCAATTCCATAAAGCATTATAGGTACTAGGTAGTACTCCCTCGGTTCCAAATTACTCGTCGTGGTTTTAGTTCAAATTTGAACTAAAACCACGACGAGTAATTTGGAACCGAGGAAGTACTAGATAACAATTTCATATATACCCAACATGCATCCTCAAGCAGTACAAGGTGACATCGACTACGATCATCATGTTTAGTTCTAGATGATATCGACGACGATCATCATATGTAGTTCTACATGATATCGACGACTGTCGGTGTCAAAACCGGTGGATCTTGGGTAGGGGGTCCCGAACTGTGCGTCTAGGCCGGATGGTAACAGGAGGCAAGGGACACGAAGTTTTACCCAGGTTCGGGTCCTCTCGATGGAGGTAAAACCCTACGTCCTGCTTGATTAATATTGATGATATGGGTAGTACAAGAGTAGATCTACCACGAGATTGAAGAGGCTAAACCCTAGAAGCTAGCCTATGGTATGATTGTTGATGTGTATGTTGTCCTACAGACTAAAACCCTCCGGTTTATATAGACACCGGAGAGGGTTAGGGTTACACAAAGTCGGTTACAATGGTAGGAGATCTTCATATCCGTATCGCCAAGCTTGCCTTCCACGCCAAGGTAAGTCCCTTCCGGACACGGGACGGAGTCTTTAATCTTGTATCTTCATAGTCCAGGAGTCCGGCTGAAGGTATAGTCCGGCTATCTGAACACCCCCTAATCCAGGACTCCCTCAGTAGCCCCTGAACCAGGCTTCAATGACGACGAGTCCGGCGCGCAGATTGTCTTTGGCATTGCAAGGCGGGTTCCTCCTCCAAGTACTTCATAGAAGATTTTGAACACAAAGATAGTGTCCGGCTCTGCAAAATAAGTTTCCACATATTGCCATAGAGAGAATAATATTTACACCAAACTAATCTGCTGACGTATTCCGTAGCGTGACACACCACGACCAAGCCTTTATCCGAGTCATTTCCTTATCCCCCCTCAGCGCGTTATGCGAGGCGGTTTCGTTGGCACGTCTTGTTAAAGCAGAGATCGTGTCCCCTTATCCCGGGATTCTCATCAATACGGGCGTGGGTAACCCAACCGCGCCATTGATTACGGCGCTTGGAGATAAGCGATTTTTACCAGGCTGGTGGGGACATGTAGTTGCGTCCACCCATATAAGGGGATAAGGATCCACCTTTTCATCTACGCCTTCTTCCTCCTTCGCCTATCCATTCTTGCGCACTCGAGCTCCAGCGCGCAAGTCCGCACTCCCCACCTCAACCTTCTCCAGCCATGTCCGGAGCGGGAGGCAAGTGGATGGTCTCCTCCGTCACGGAGGGACACATCAAAAAGCTGAGGAAGGCCGGATACCTGTCTAACGACATCGCGTACCGGCTTCCCAAAAAGGGGCAGCTCATCCCCACCCCTAGGCCCCATGACTGGGCTTCCCTCTCCACCCATTTGTCTGGGGGCTCCTGTTCTACTACGGCCTGGATTTCCACGATCTGGCCCCGAACTTTTTCCTCAACATCTCGGCATTTATCGTCGTGTGCGAGGCTTTCCTCCGCATCCGCCCCCATTTCGGCCTATGGCTCAAGACTTTCAATGTCAAGCCGAAGGTGGTGCGCAGCAACCAGGCGGAGTGCGGAGGCGCCATGGTGGGAAAGATGGCCAACGTCATATGGCTCGATGGCTCCTTTGTCGAGACCCTGAATGGGTGGCAATCGGGGTGGTTTTACATCACCGAGCCGCGCGACGCCGAATGGGTCGCACCCTCCGAGTTTCAATCCGGACCCCCTACGCGGCTCACCTCCTGGAAGGAGACGGGCCTGTCGTGGGGTAAGAAAGGAGAGCTAACCAGACTCCAAACATGCATCCAAACCCTGGCGGACAAGAAGCTCAAACTTGTCAACGTAGTCCGGGTTATGCTCATCCGCCTGATCCTCCCGTGTCAACAACAGGCTTTCAACCTGTGGGAGTTCGACCCGGCGCGGCACCAAACTCTGAGCAGGCTCTTCGACACGACGTACGAAGATTCCTGGAAGGTGCTTTTCAAGGGCGTCGAGGCCCCCGCATCCGCTACCGAGGATCGCGGATTTAGTACGCAGCGTCACGCTCATGCGGTAAGCTGTTTTTTCCTTTTATAGGGTATCAGTTTTTCATAGTTGGACTCCATGTGGGATCTAAGCTCCCCTACCTTTAACAGGACTGGCAGGTGACATCCGGACAGATCAACTGTCCGGCTCCTTTGCCCGAAGGCCCAGCGGACGCTCGCTTGGCGAAGCTGCTGGTTCTGGCACCCTATGTGGTGCCGGAGAAGAAGGCCGCGAAAAAGGCCACAGGGACTCGAAAGAGTGCCCGGCGTCAGGAGGTGTCGGATCCATCATCCGACGGTTCCGAGGCGCATTCCTCCCGTGAAGACGAGGAGGAAGAAGAAGAGACCTCTCCCCCTCCAGCGGGAGGAGAGAAGAAAAGGAAGGCCGCCCTCTCTGGGGAGGCCGGAGGGTCCAAGAAGGGGAAAACCCTTCCTCCGGACTACTCCACTGATGCCGACGACGGCGGAGAGGAGTGGCAGCCCAGGGCCAAGCCCCTGGCAAAATCGTAAGTATTCGTTTATTGCACAGCTTTCCCTTACATCGAATATGTTTATGAAGCCCACCCAAAGACCGGCTCGACACATCGTTGAGCGGTTCACTGGACTCGTCGGATGTGAACTCGCTTCCGACGGCTTCCTCCCCCCGCCCTACGGACGACACCGAAGTGTTGTCCCAACAGGTTCCAAGCCGGGAGGAGGTGGTCCTGGAGGTGCCGCAAGGCGACCTCCCGGACTCCAGGAGTAAAGGGGATGAGACCCCCTAGGGCTCCAAGTCCGGCTCTAGGACGGACACCGCTCCGGAACCTTCAAAGGTTCCAGAGTCCGGCAGGGGACCTCCTTCCAAGAGGAGCAAGCCCACCGTGCTGGTGACCCCCGTCCAACCGGAGGTGCCGGACAATCTGTTGGAGGCGCTCCAAGGCACCTCCATCGTCGAGGAGCACCGCACCATTATGAGTGCGGTGGTCCAGAAGGTTTAGTCTGCCAAGAGTGGACTGACTGAAGCTTGTACTAGCCTTTTAACAGGCTTTGAGGTAAGTAAAGAATGAGTAAATAATATTACCGCATAGACAGTAGCCCCTGATGCTCTGTTTGGCGTTTGGAAAGAAAAGCCGAATAGAGGATCAAATAAAATTCGCAAGAGTCTAACAAAAATGAGTTAATATGCGTATGCAGGCTTCTCTGCTTGCATCCGCTGCACTGAATGCGGAGGTGGACACGCTAAGGCAGAACCTCGAGCGGTCCGAGCAAGAGCTCGGGCGTGCCAAGAAGCAGCTCGAGGACAATGAAGGTAAGAAATACCTTGTTTAAATATATATAAAAAGGTGCAATTGCAAAAAATTATAGGATTATCGTGGCTATTGTAGGGGCCACGTCTGAAGTGGCGACCCTTAAGCAAGCGCTGGTCGAGGCCGAGAAGAGGGCGGCCTCGGAGCGCACCGAGCGGGAGAAGTACGAGGCCGAGGTTGGCAAGGTACGGCAAGAGCTCCAGGCTCTCATGGAAAAACATGAGAGTTTGGAGCTTGACTCAAAGACGCGAGCGTCCGAGCTCGCGGTGGCTATTGAAAATGCCAAGTCTGCCAAGGCCGAATCCTAGAAGACCCTCCAGGAGTTGGATGAGGTGAAGAAGATAGCGGCGGGTAAGGCATTCTTTATGCAAAGCAAACACATAAACGTGAGTTACTTGTTACTTACCCAAATCCGGAGCTCTCCAGGAGCGTTCGCAGATCTTCCCCGAAGTGTGTCTGATGCCGCCGCATTCTATCAAGCCGAGGAGGGCAGCTCGACAGAGAAGGTGTTCTGGTCTCACTCTGCTGAGGTCGGACACCCCGTGCCCCTGAGCGACCAGCTGAAGCAACTGGTCGAGCTCCACAAGGCGGCCGAACAGGCCATGAAGGGCCTCATTGTTCGGCTGTGGCCTGGAGGGGCTCTACCTGGGAGCTATTTCGGGCTGGTGCGGCAACTGGTGGAGGCCTGTCCAAGGCTCGAAGTCATCAAGCGCTCCATCTGCATTGAAGGTTCCTGTAGGGCCCTTGCCCATGCTAAGGTGCACTGGGGCAAGCTGGATGCTGAGAAGCTTGTGAAGGACGGGCCACCGCCGGGGAAAGAGCATCGCAAGCCCGAGAATTACTATAAGGATGTCCTGAAGGGTGCCTGCCTTGTGGCGGATGAATGTTCTAGGGATGTAATTTTTGAGTGAAACTTGCTCGTTTTGTCCTGTGCGCTGAAAACTTGTTCATATGCGCTAAGCAATGTTGTTGGAATTTAAAATATTACCTTCTGTGCGGCTGTTTATCAATTCTGAGAGATGGCGAGTTGTCGGCTTCTTCCCCCGTGCCGCTAGTGCTAGGGTGTTTGGGGATAAACCTGAGCGCTCTTTTTCCCATGTTTGGGTCCTTCGAGGGAGGCGCTCAGCCCAACGAACAAGGCAATCGGACTATAATGCGTGAACACTCTCACTTAGCCATAGAATTCTATAATTTTAAATTTCGGCGATGCCCCTGGTATTCGAAAGACCGAGTTCGGGGCGCTATCCACGCCTTGGCCGGACAGAGCCGGCTCCTCGCCCTAAGCGGCATAAGTCTTTAGGGACTCGAAAAACCTCTCGAACAGCGACCAGCTCTAGCTTCATCATGACAGTTAGTTTTAGCTTTCTCCACTGAGGTGCTCGACCCAGCTCAACTGGGGCACAATCGCAGTGGTTCTCCTAGTGCTACCTTAGTCGATATAGCGGAACGTAAGGCACCAAAACATAGGAGCCGGGCAAACCCAACTATTGACCCAAGACATGATTCGGAGCCGATGCATATAATGCTATAAGTTCGGGGTGCCGCACTTGTTAAAGTGTTCGGACTTCTCACACCATATTGAGGGGTACTAAAGCCCCTGGCGTATTTTGGCCGTACCAACGTGTACGGGTGCCACATGTCGTTAAGGAACATATATAAAGAAAAAAAGGTAATGCAAAAAATAGACGAAAGCTATGCATCGTTTATTAAAAAGGGCTGCGATCAAAGCAGAACGATACAAATAATGCGATAAGTGAAAAGTTGGACTAGTTAACATGTCCGTTCCAGGGGCAAGCTGCGGAATAGTATGCGGAACAGGTATACTGCTCGTGATAGAGACCACCTGGGAGTTCCGTAATGCGGCGTGGCTTGTCTGCTTCCCTGGTTCTTGCATCGTTTATGCGGCAATTGAACTGCCGAACAGGCCTTCCGAAGGATGGAGTCCTGAAAGTAAGAGAAAATTAAAAAATCGGCAGCCCCTAGTACGGTTTAAGCCGTGTTTCGGGTGTGCCGTGATGGTGTCCCCCCCCCCCTGTACCCATGGTATCTCTAGAGCGTAGTTATGTATGCGAAATACTGGCGTCGCCTTTTTGCGAGGGTTGGGGTTGGGGCCGCATTGCTATGCCTGCTCGGATCGTGCCAGGCGGTCTTGTTGTAGGTTACTCCGGGCACGCTTGATGGTGTCCGGTCGTTTAGTGGCTGGACTGGAGAACTGCCTGGAGAGGCTGCTTTGTACTTCCGCTGCAAGGGCCGCCGTGTGCTCCTCCATTCGGAGGGAGCGTTCGGTGTTTCCATTGACCATAATTACTCCACGAGGGCCTGGCATCTTGAGCTTAAGGTATGCGTACCGCATTGAACTTGGCGAATGTGGTTCGCCCGAGCAGTGCGTGATAACCACTGCGGAACGGGACTATGTCGAAGATTAACTCCTCGCTTCGGAAATTATCCGGAGATCCAAAGACCACTTCAAGTTTGACTGAGCCTGTACAGTTGGCCTCTACACCTGGTATTACGCCTTTGAAGGTCGTTTTGGTGGGCTTAATCCTCGAGGGATCTATGCCCATTTTCCGCACTGTATCCTGGTAAAGCAGGTTCAGGCTGTTGCCGCCGTCCATAAGGACTCTAGTGAGATGAGATCCGTCAATAATTGGGTCTAGAACCAATGCGGCGAATCCGCCATGACGGATGCTAGTGGGATGGTCCCTTCGATCAAAGGTGATCGGGCAGGAGGACCATGGGTTGAACTTTGGGGCGACTGGTTCTACCGCATATACGTCCCTTAACGCGTGCTTCCGCTCCCTTTTGGGGGCGTGGGTTGCGTATATCATGTTCACCGTCTGCACTTGTGGGGGAAAACCCTTCTATCCACTGTTGTTCGGCGGCCGGGGCTCCTCCTCGTCATCGCTATGCAGCCCCTTGTCTTCATTTTCGGCGTTTAACTTGCCTGCCTGCTTGAACACCCAACAATCCCTGTTGGTGTGATTGGCCGGCTTTTCGGGGGTGCCATGTATCTGGCACAAGCGGTCGAGTATTCGGTCCAAACTGTGGACGGGCCCCTAGGATTCCTTTTGAATGGCTTTTTTCGCTGACCGGATTTAGAGCCTCTGAATCCGGCATTAACTGCTGTATCCTCAGCATTGTCGCCGTTAATGCGGCGCTTCTGCTTGTTGCGACGCGACCTGCCACTACTGTCCCTGGTGTCCGTATTACCAGGGTTCTTGGTCATATTGTTGCTATGAGCAAGCCAGCTGTCTTCTCCCGCGCAAAAGCAGGTCATGAGTGTCGTGAGTGCTGCCATAGATTTCGGCTTTTCCTGTCCAAGGTGCCGGGCCAGCCACTCGTCACAGATATTGTGCTTGAAGGCAGCTAGGGCCTCAGCGTCCGGACAGTCGACTATTTGATTTTTCTTTGTTAGGAACCATGTCCAGAATTGCCTGGCCGATTCCTCTGGCTGCTGAATTACGTGACTTAGGTCATCGGCGTTTGGGGGTCGCACATAAGTGCCCTGGAAATTATCGAGGAATGCGGCTTCCAGGTCCTCCCAACAACTGATTGATCCTGTTGGCAAGCTGTTAAGCCAACGCCGAGTTGGTCCTTTAAGCTTGAGTGGGAGGTATTTGATGGCGTGGAAATCATCGCCGCGGGCCATGTGGATATGAAGGAGATAATCCTCGATCCGTACCGCAGGATCTGTTGTGCCATCATATGATTTGATGTTTACGAGTTTGAAACCCTCGGGGATTTGATGATCCATTATTTCATCTGTGAAGCATAGTGGGTGTGCGGCACCTCTGTACTGGGCTATATCATGACGTAGCTCCAATGGGCTTTGTCTACTGTGTTCGGCCCTGCCGAATTTGTGGCCGGCGTGACGGTTACCGTCTCGAGCCGTGGGGCACCCCCGCGATCCGTAGATCGATCTTGTCTGCCTTGCCTTGTCCTCCAACATATCTCGTAAGTCCGGAGCATATTCCCGTGCCTTGGTACGGGGTGCGGCTTGAGTGGAGGGCCGAGAGGCCTCTCTGTCGCGGCCACGAGGTGGCCGGTCGGCCGCATCAAGTGCTTCCTCCTCTAATCGGGGTAGCAACCTGCGCTTTGGGTAGCTCTTGGAGGGGCATTCGAGTTTATGCTCTTCAGCCGCAAGGACTTCAGTCCATCTGTCGACTAGCAAATCTTGATCAGCTCTAAGCTGTTGCTGTTTTTTCTTCAGGCTTCTTGCCGTGGCCATAAGCCTGCGTTGAAAACGCTCTTGCTCGACGGGATCCTCTGGCACGATGAATTCATCGTCGTCGAGGCTTGCCTCGTCTTCGGAGGGAGGCATATAATTATCGTCCTCGACCTCTCTGTCTGCCGCTCTCTCATGAGGGATGGTTTCTCCATCCTCCTGTGCTAAATCTTGCTGGAGGCGGTTTTCTTTGGCACTTTCCGGAGTATTATTATCTCCCGTGCTGGAATCACCGTATTTGTTTTGGCGGGATTTTGAGCGGCGCCGCTGATGCCGGCGCTTAGGCTGTTTCTTGGAGGGGTCGTCCTCCGCTGTTCCATCGCCATCTCCTTCCTTTGGGGTGTCCACCATGTATATGTCATATGACAAGGTGGCTTTCCAGGGCCTAGTAGGCGCTGGTTCTTCATCATCACCTTCATCGGCGTCCATACCGTCGATGTCTTTGGAGTCGAAGTCGAGCATGTCGGTTAAATCGTCGACAGTGGCTACAAAGTGGGTGGTGGGTGGGCTTTGAATTTCTTCATCGTCCGTACCCCAACCTTGCTGACCGTAGTCCGGCCAGGGCACTACTGATAAAGAGAGAGACTTCAATGTCTTCAGGATATCGCCAAAAGGCGGGTGCTGAAAGATGTCCGCGGCAGTAAACTCCATGATCGGCGCCCAATCGGATTCGATCGGCAGGGGCGCAGAGGGTTCGGAGTCCGGAGAGGAGTCCGGCTCCTTGGAGTCACGAGTCTCGCAGAGTACGGGGCTGGTGTTCGGCTCAATCACCATTGGGATCGCAGCCCCCGAGGTGGCATCCAACCGCCCATCCTCGATCAGCGCAGTTGGCTCCGAATTAAGGGTCGAAGCTGATGCGGGTGCGGCCTCCAGGGCACTGTTCGGCGGCAGAGCTAGATCATGCTTGTTGGGACAGTGCGGCGCGCTCGGCAGTGGCTCGAATCCATCGAAGATCAAGTCCCCGCGGACGTCAGCCGTGTAGTTTAAACTTCCAAATCCGACCTGACGGCCAGGGGCATAGCTTTCGATCTGCTCCAGACGGCCAAGTGAAATGGCCCGCAGTGCGAAGCCGCCGAAGACGAAGATCTATCCGGGGAGGAAGGTCGCACCCTGGACTGCATCGCTAGTGATGATCGTAGGAGCCATCGAGCCTGACGGCGACGACACAGAGGAACTCTCAATGAAAGCACCAATGTCGGTGTCAAAACCGGCGGATCTCGGGTAGGGGGTCCCGAACTGTGCGTCTAGGCCGGATGGTAACAGGAGGCAAGGGACACGAAGTTTTACCCAGGTTCGGGCCCTCTCGATGGAGGTAAAACCCTACGTCCTGCTTGATTAATATTGATGATATGGGTAGTACAAGAGTAGATCTACCACGAGATCGAAGACGCTAAACCCTAGAAGCTAGCCTATGGTATGATTGTTGATGTGTATGTTGTCCTACGGACTAAAACCCTCCAGTTTATATATACACCGGAGAGGGTTAGGGTTACACAAAGTCGGTTACAATGGTAGGAGATCTTCATATCCGTATCGCCAAGCTTGCCTTCCACGCCAAGGAAAGTCCCTTCCGGACACGGGACGGAGTCTTTAATCTTGTATCTTCATAGTCCAGGAGTCCGGCTGAAGGTATAGTCCGGCTATCCAAACACCCCCTAATCCAGGACTTCCTCAATGACGATCATCATATGTAGTTCTAGATGATATAGCCACACACACATATGTAGTTCTAGATGATATCGACGACGATCATCATCCTCAAGCTCGGGCGGTGGGTGTTCCTGATAGTAATTAGGATGGCCTGTCCAATACGAAGATTCTTGCCAACGAGGAACCTCTTCCACCCAATCAAGTTTAAGTGTGTGCGACCGTCTGTGTCCATGCGGTAAGTACAGGTGGTGACGGAGCCCCTTGCGGTAAGGTGTAGTCTAGCTGAGCCTTCTTCATCAGGCTCGATACCACAACTCACAGATAGGTTCTTTGGCAATTTCTGAATAAGAAAAACATATCAATTAATAAATAGCCTCACACATACTCTTGCAAATATATTTCCATTAAGTCTAGATTTCTACACTATCAAAAGACACAATACTACGTATTTGTACTAATTAATCATGAATTCTACTAATAAGTATATATGGATTATCTACACTATTAATAGTTCCTTTGATTCTACACTAATAAGCATGCGATCAGACTCTACACTAAAGCATATCATCGACTAGATTCCACAAAGCATATCATTGGACTCTACACTAAGCATATCATCGGATTCACTAAGCATATCATCGGATAATTTGCATTTGTAAATATAACAATAAAGCATATATATATATATCATCAGATTACTACAGTCAATACGTATAACATACCATTTCATGCCGATCGACCATGGTACTTGTCAGGCGGGTCATGAATGGCACCCCGACAAAGTCATCACGTGGCGGAATTATGTCCCATAGGTTGCACACCTCCTCCTCGCTCAGCCTCATTCTTTGAGCTATGATGGCTTCATGAAGTGGGTTCTCACATCTTCATCGAGTGGGTCCTCATTATCTTCATCATCCTCGTCATCTGCATCATCTTCGTCATCTTCATCATCTTCGTCATCTTCATCATCTTCGTCATCTTCATCATCTTCCACCAGGTTGAGATAAATGACAGCCAGCTTGGGTCTTTCTGCTTTGAAGGAGAAGCTGATCAACTCACCACCAGTGAGACGCATGCGGGCAAGGAAACGGGCCCATCCATCTCCTCCAATCTGCGACATATTGCGTCCTTTCTCGACCTCCATAGTGTATGGGCCCCCAGGAGCCTCAAATGTCACAGTGTCTCCTGTCAGCTTGTTGAATTCCAACCTCACATTGCATGGGATGATCTGTGTAAGAAAAGCAAAATGACACAATGCAGTAATGCCAACACTAAAAATAAAATAGTTGTTACATTTCATCTAATTTCTTACCGCCACATGACGAAAACTCGGCTGGAAGTAGATGTCGAACAGCTTGCCAGTGGCAAGGCTGCTGGCGCACCTTGACTTGCACAGTCGACATAGTGGTGGTGGTGGTGGCGCCATTTTCCTAAAGCAATATGATCAAAGGATTAACGATTCACTTCACAGGAAAGAAAAATAGTAGCATGTGATATTTTTGGTTCTTCCGCGACAAGCAATTTTATGGACAATTATAATCCTAAGATTTAGTAACATATTAGATGACAAGGTACCACCTACCAAAGCATTTCATTGGCATCTATTGCCTAAGATAATTGATTAAAAAAACAAGTGGGAAATTTATCTAAATTGGCACCTACATTTTGCCAAAAAATAACTTACTACAAAAAAACAAAAGCATCTACCTATCCATGTATAGAAAAATAACAAAAAAATGGTGCATACTAAATCAACTAAATCAATTAGCATACTAAATCCACTAGCATACTAAATCAAAATGTTCTAAATCAACTAAATCAACTAGCCTACTAAATCAACTAGCCTACTAAATCAACTAAATGAAAATGTTCTAAATCAACTAAATCAACTAGCCTACTAAATCAACGAATCATATCAACTAAATCAAAATGTTGCATATAAACTAGCCAACTAAATCAAAATGTAGCAGGGAGGAGGGATAAGGAGGGGCGACTCGAGGAGGGAAAAGAGAGTAGGACGGAGGAGGAAGGCGGAGCTAGGAGGGGCCGGCCGGCGGCGAGTGGAGGGAGGACGGAGGAGGAAGGAGGAGCGAGGAGGGGCCGACCAGCGGCGAGTGAAGGGAGGACGGAGGAAAGGCCGGTACCGAGTCTAGCGAGGAGGATGAGGTGACGGTGGCGCAGATCGGAGGAGGGGCGACGGGGGAGGACCGGCGGCGTGGGGGTCGAGGGGGAGATCGAGTGAGTGTGTGTGAGAGTGTGATCTGGATCAGATATGCAGGGGGGAGATGGAATGGCTTAGCAGTAGCGCGCTATATCAAAACGTGCTACTGCTAAACGACCTATCAGTAGCGCCTTTCGCCTAGAACGCGCTACTGCTATGTGTCAGTATGTAAAAATAGACATAGACATAAAAAATACATTGATCATCAATGGTCTTTTTGTGTACAATCTGATTTGTCAATAGGAATCCTCGCCGATTGGTTTAAGAACCGGCGAGGATTCCTATTGCGGCCACAAATCCTACACATAGAGTTCAATGAAGACCAAGTGCTTGTGAAAGTTGTAGAAGTAACATATTTAAGGTGGTACAAACCCTCTTCGCCGAGCGAGGTGGGACTAAATTTTCATAGTAAACTTAGCAGCAGCGGTTATCGCGTAAATGTGCTACTGCTATGACTCGTAACAGTAGCACTCTTCGTGTTAACGCGCTGCTGCTATAACTGGCCTCGCGGCGGCGTCGTGGGAAATTTAGGAGTAGCGCGTCTTTGAGTGTGCGCGCTCCTGATAAACTTGTTTCAGCAGTGAGTTTTGTCTGCGTGCGCTACTGCTACTTAGCAGCAGCGCCTAATTTTAAAGCGCGTTGCTGGTAAGATTCTGTGTATAGGCTTTTCCCTAGTAGTGTAGATATATTCCACCTAAGCATGATATCAATGAGTCTCTCAAAGCCATGAGAGTTTCCATTGATGAGTGCAAAGAAAGAACCGCTAGAATGCGTGCTAAGAAATATTGCTTTGTAAAGGCGTGTTCTTCTAGTTTTTATGAGAATAGAGATGAAGATCTAAAAGTTGTTGACATGTCTCCTATTAAATCTTTGTTTTGCAATATGAATCTTGATAATGATGGGACTGGAGATGAGTCAACTTTATTTAAAAGGTGTCCCAATAATTCGGAGTTTTTAGATCTTGATGCAGAAATTGGTAAAAGTGGGATTGAAGAGGTCAAAACTATAGATAGCATAGAACCCACTATTTTGGATTTCAAGGAATTTAACTATGATAATTGCTCTTTAATAGATTGTATTTCCTTGTTGCAATCTGTGCTAAATTCTCCTCATGCTTATAGTCAAAATAAAGCCTTTACGAAACATATCGTGGATGCTCTGATGCAATCTTGTGAAGAAAAACTTGAGTTGGAAGTTTCTATCCCTAGAAAACTTTATGATGAGTGGGAACCTACAATTAAAATTAAAATTAAAGATCATGAATGCTATGCTTGTGTGATTTGGGTGCTAGTGTTTCCACGATTCCAAAAACTTTGTGTGATTTGCTAGGTTTCCGTGAACTTGATGATTGCTCTTTAAACTTGCACCTTGCGGATTCCACTATCAAGAAACCTATGGGAAGAATTAATGATGTTCTTATTTTTGCAAATAGGAATTATGAGACCATAGATTTTATCGTTCTAGATATAGATTGCAATCCTTCTTGTCCTATTATTCTTGGTAGACCTTTCGTTAGAACGATTGGTGCAATTATTGATATGAAGGAAGGGAATATTAGATTCCAATTTCCGTTAAAGGAAGGCATGGAACACTTCCATAGAAAGAAGATTAAATTAACTTATGAATCCATTATGAGAGCCACTTATGGGTTGCCTACCAAAGATGGCAATACCTAGATCTATCCTTGTTTTTGTGCCCAGCTAGGGGCGTTAAACGATAGTGCTTGTTGGGAGGCAACCCAATTTTATTTTAGTTCTTTGCTTTTTTGTTCTTTTTAGTAATAAATTTTTCATCTAGCCTCTGGTTATATGTGGTTTTGTGTTTTAATTAGTGTTTGTGCCAATTAAAACCGTTAGGATAACCTACGGTAATAGTTGTTTGATCTTGCTGCAAAAAACAGAAACTTTGCATGCACGAGATTAGTTTTCATAATTCACAGAAACGTGATTTTCAGTTGATTCTTTTTGCATTAGTTCAATAAAAAAATTATCTAGGACTTCCTAATTTGGTAGAATATTTTAGGTTCCAGAAGTTTGTGTTAGATACAGATTACTACAGACTGTCCTGTTTTTGACAAATTCTGTTTTTCGTGTGTTGTTTACTTATTTTGATGAATCTATGGCTAGTACAAGAGCTTATAAACCATAGAAAAGTTGGAATACAGTAGGTTGAACACCAATGTAAATAAATAATGAGTTCATTACAGTACCTTAAAGTGGTGGTTTGTTTTATTTCGCTAACGGAGCTTATGAGATTTTCTGTTGAGTTTTGTGTTGTGAAGTTTTCAAGTTTTGGGTAAAGATTTGATGGATTATGGAACAAAGAGTGGCAAGAGCCTAATCTTGGGGATGCCCAAGGCACCCCAAGGTAAAATTCAAGGGCAACCAAAATCCTAAGCTTGGGGATGCCCGGAAGGCATCCCCTCTTTCGTCTTCGTCTATCGGTAACTTTACTTGGAGCTATATTTTTATTCACCACATGATATGTGTTTTGCTTGGAGCATCTTGTATGATTTGAGTATTTGCTTTTTAGTTTACCACAATCATCCTTGTTGTACTCACCTTTTGAGGGAGACACACATGATTTGGAATTTATTAGAATACTCTATGTGCTTCACTTATATCTTTTGAGCTAGATAATTTTGCTCCAGTGCTTCACTTATATCTTTTAGAGCACGGTGGTGGTTTTATTTTATAGATATTATTGATCTCTCATGCTTCACTTATATTATTTTGAGAGTCTTCTAGAACAGGATGGTATTTTGCTTTGGTTGAAATTAGTCCTAATATAATAGGCATCCAAGATAGGTATAATAAAAACTATCATATAAAGTGCGTTGAATACTATGAGAAGTTTGATACTTGATGATTGTTTTGAGATATGGAGATAGTGATATTAAAGTTGTGCTAGTTGAGTAATTATGAAATTGAGAAATACTTGTGTTGAAGTTTGCAAGTCCCGTAGCATGCACGTATGGTAACCATTGTGTAACAAATTTGAAACATAAGGTGTTCTTTGAGTGTCATCTTTTGTGTGGAGGTCGGGGGCGCGCGATGGTTATCTCCTACCAACCTCTCCCCTAGGAGCATGTGTGTAGTGCTTGGTTTTGATGACTTGTAGATTTTTGCAATAAGTATGTGATTTCTTTATGACTAATGTTGAGTCCATGGATTATACGCACTCTCACCCTTCCATCATTGCTAGCCTCTTCGGTGCCATGCATTGCCCTTTCTCACCTTGAGAGTTGGTGCAAACTTCGCTGGTGCATCCAAACCCCGTGATATGATACGCTCTATCACACATAAACCTCCTTATATCTTCGTCAAAACAGCCACCATACCTACCTATCATGGCATTTCCATAGCCATTCCAAGATATATTGCCATGCAACTTTCCACCGTTTCATTTATTATGACACGCTTCATCATTGTCATATTGCCATGCATGATCATGTAGTTGACATCGTATTTGTGGCAAAGCCACCATGCATATTATTTCATACATTTCACTCTTGATTCATTGCCCATCCAGGTACACCGCCCGAGGCATTCATGTAGAGTCATATTTTGTTCTAGTATCGAGTTGTAATCATTGAGTTGTAAATAAATAGAAGTGTGATGATCATCATTCATAGAGCATTATCCAAAAAAAAGGAGAAAGGCCAAAAAAAGAAGGCCCAAAAAAAGAGAAATAAAAAGGGGACAATGCTACTATCTCTTTCTCTACACTTGTGCTTCAAAGTAGCTCCATGTTCTTTATGATAGAGAGTATCTTGTTTTGTCACTTTCATATACTAGTGGGAATTTTTCATTATAGAACTTGGCTTGTATATTCCAACAATGGGCTTCCTCAAATGCCCTAGGTCTTCGTGAGCAAGCAAGTTGGATGCACACCCACTTAGTTTCATTTGTTGAGCTTTCATACGTTTATAGCTCTAGTGCATCCGTTGCATGGCAATCCCTACACCTTGCGTTGACATCAATTGATGGGCATCTCCATAGCCCATTGATTAGCCCGCCAATGTGAGACTTTCTCCTTTTTGTCTTCCCCACACAACCCCCATCATCATATTCTATTCCACCCATAGTGCTATGTCCATGGCTCACGCTCATGTATTGCGTGAAAGTTGAAAAAGTTTGAAAATTCTTAAGTATGAAACAATTGCTTGGATGAAACCGAGGTTGTGCATGATTTGAATATTTTGTGTGACGAAGATGGGACATAGCCAAACTATATGATTTTGTAGGGATGAACTTACTTTGGCCATGTTATTTTGAGAAGACAAAATTGCTTAGTTAGTATGCTTGAAGTATTATTATTTTTATGTCAATATTAAACTTTTATCTTGAATCTTTCGGATCTGAACATTCATGCCACAATAAATAAAGTTACATTGAGAAATATGCTAGGTAGCATTCCACATCAAAAATTCTGTTTTTATCATTTACCTACTCGAGGACGAGCAAGAATTAAGCTTGGGGATGCTTGATATGTCTCCAACGTATCTATAATTTTTTATTATTCCATACTATTATATTATCTGATTTGGATGTTTAATGGGCTTTATCATACACTTTTATATTATTGTTGGGACTAACCTATTAACCAGAGGCCCAGCCCAAATTGTTGTTTTTTTTGCCTATTTCAGTGTTTCGCAGAAAAAGAATATCAACCGGAGTCCACACGGAATGAAACCTTCGGGAACGTGATTTTCGGAACAAACGTGATCCAGAGGACCTGGAGTGGATGTCAACCAATCAACGAGGAGGCCACGAGGCAGGGAGGCGCGCCTGCCCCCCTTGAAGGAAATATGCCCTAGAGGCAATAATAAAATTATTATTTATTTCCTTATTTCATGATAAATGTTTATTATTCATGCTAGAGTTGTATTAACCGGAACTTAGTGCATGTGTGAATATATAGACATACAGAGTGTCACTAGTATGCCTCTACTTGACTAGCTCGTTGAATCAAAGATGGTTATGTTTCCTAACCATAGGCATGAGTTGTCATTTGATTAACGGGATCACATCATTAGAGAATGATGTGATTGACTTGACCCATTCCGTTAGCTTAGCACTTGATCGTTTAGTATCTTGATATTGCTTTCTTCATGACTTATACATGTTCCTATGACTATGAGAGTATGCAACTACCGAATACCGGAGGAACACTTTGTGTGCTACCAAACGTCACAACGTAACTGGGTGATTATAAAGGTGCTCTATAGGTGTCTCCGATGGTGTTTGTTGAGTTGGCATAGATCGAGATTAGGATTTGTCACTCCGATTGTCGGAGAGGTATCTCTGGGCCCTCTCAGTAATGCACATCACTATAAGCCTTGCAGGCAATGTGACTAATGAGTTAGTTGCGGGATGATGCATTACGGAACAAGTCAAGAGACTTGCCGGTAACGAGATTGAACTAGGTATTGAGATATCGACGATCGAATCTCGGGCAAGTAACATACCGATGACAAAGGGAACAACGTATGTTGTTATGCGGTTTGACCGATAAAGATCTTCGTAGAATATGTAGGAGCCAATATGAGCATCCAGGTTCCGCTATTGGTTATTGACTGGAAACGTGTCTCAGTCATGTCTGCATGGTTCTCGAACCCTTAGGGTCCGCACGCTTAATGTTCGGTGACGATCGGTATTATGAGTTTATGTGTTTTGATGTACCAAAGGTAGTTCGAAGTCCCGGATATGATCACGGACATGACGAGGAGTCTCGAAATGGTCGAGACGTAAAGATTGATATATTGGACGACTATATTTGGACACCGGAAGTGTTCCGGGTGGTTTCAAAGAAAACCGGAGTGCCGGAGGGTTACCAGAACCCCCCGGGAGAAATAGTGGGCCTTATGAGCCTTAGTGGAGAGAGAGAGGGCTGGCCTAGGGCAGGCCGCACGCCCCTCCCCCTCTGGTCCGAATTGGACTAGGAGAGGGGGCGGCGCCCCCCTTTCCTTCTCCCTCTCCCCCTTCCTTTCCCCCTCCTAGTAGGAGTAGGAAAGAGGGGAGTCCTACTCCTAATTGGAGGACTCCTCCTCCTCCTGGCATGCCCTACAGGGCCGGCCGGCCTCCCCCTTGCTCCTTTATATATGGGGGCAGGGGGCACCCTAGAACACACAAGTTGATCTGTTGATCTCTCCCAGCCGTGTGCAGTGCCCCCCTCCACCATATTCCACCTCGGTAATATCTTAGCGGTGCTTAGGTGAAGCCCTGCATCGGTAGCATCATCAACACCGTCATCACGCCGTCGTGCTGACGGAACTCTACCGCAAAGCTCTGCTGGATCGGAGTTCGTGGGACATCATCGAGCTGAACGTGTGCTGAACTCGGAGGTGCCGTATGTTCGGTACTTGGATCGGTCGGATCGTGAAGACGTACGACTACATCAACCGCGTTGTCATAACGCTTCCGCTTTCGGTCTATGAGGGTATGTGGACACACTCTCCCCTCTCGTTGCTGTGCATCACCATGATCTTGCGTGTGCATAGGAATTGTTTTTAAATTACTACGTTCCCCAACAATGGCATTCGAGCCAGGTTTATGCGTAGATGTTATATGCACGAGTAGAACACAAGTGAGTTGTGGGCGATACTAGTCATACTGCTTACCAGCATTCCATACTTTGATTCGGCAGTATTGTTGGATGAAACGGCCCGGACCGACATTACGTGTACGCTTACGCGAGACTGGTTCTACCGACGTGCTTCACACACAAGTGGCTGGCGGGTGTCAGTTTCTCCAACTTTAGTTGAATCGAGTGTGGCTACGCCCGGTCCTTGTTGAAGGTTAAAACAACACATACTTGACGAAATATTGTTGTGGTTTGATGCGTAGGTAAGAATGGTTCTTGCTCAGCCCATAGCAGCCACGTAAAACTTGCAACAACAAAGTAGAGGACGTCTAACTTGTTTTTGCAGGGCATGTTGTGATATGATATGGTCAAGACATGATGCTATATTTTATTGTATGAGATGATCATGTTTTGTAACAGAGTTATCAGCAACTGGGAGGAGCCATATGGTTGTCGCTTTATTGTATGAAATGCAATCGCCATGTAATTGCTTCACTTTATCACTAAGTGGTAGCGATAGTCGTAGAAGCAATAGTTGGCGAGACGACAACGATGCTATGATGGAGATCAAGGTGTCGCGCTGGTGACGATGGTGATCATGACGGTGCTTTGGAGATGGAGATCAAAGGCACAAGATGATGAAGGCCATATCATATCACTTATATTGATTGCATGTGATATTTATCTTTTATGCATCTTATTTTGCTTAGATCGATGGTAGCATTATAAGATGATCTCTCACTAAATTTAAAGGTATAAGTGTTCTCCCTGAGTATGCACTGTTGCGATAGTTCTTCGTCCTGAGACACCACGTGATGATCGGGTGTGATAAGCTCTACGTTCACATACAACGGGTGCAAGCCAGTTTTGCACATGTGGAATACTTGGGTTAAACTTGACGAGCCTAGCATATGCAGATATGGCCTCGGAACACTTGAGACCGAAAGGTCGAGCGTGAATCATATAGTAGATATGATCAACATAGTGATGTTCAGCATTGAAAACTACTCCATCTCACGTGATGATCGGACATGGTTTAGTTGATTTGGATCACGTGATCATTTAGATGACTAGAGGGATCTCTATCTAAGTGGGAGTTCTTAAGTAATATGATTAATTGAACTTAAATTTATCATGAACTTAGTCTTGGTAGTATTAGCATATCTATGTTGTAGATCAATAGCTTGCATTTAGCTCCCCTGCTTTTATTTTTGATATGTTCCTAGAGAAAACTAAGTTGAAAGATGTTAGTAGCAATGATGCGGATTGGATCTATGATCTAAGGATTATCCTCATTACTGCACAGAAGAATTATGTCCTTGATGCACCACTAGATGACAGACTGATTGCAGGAGCAAATGCAGACGTTATGAACGTTTGGCAAGCTTGATATGATGACTACTTGATAGTTTAGTGAACCATGATTTACGGCTTAGAATCGGGGCTCCAAAGACGTTTTTGAAACGCCACGGAGCATATGAGATGTTCCAAGAGTTGAAATTAGTATTTCAGACTCATGCCCATGTCGAAAGGTATGAGACCTTTGACAAGTACTTTGCCTACAAGATGGAGGAGAATAGCTCAGCTAGTGAGCATGTGCTCAGAATGTCTGAGTACTACAATCACTTGAATCAAGCGGGAGTTAATCTTCCAGATAAGATAGTGATTGAAAGAGTTCCCAGTCACTATCACCAAGTTATTAGAACTTCGTGATGAACTATAATATGCAAGGGATAACGGAAACGATTCCCAAGCTCTTCGTGATGCTGAAATCGACGAAGGTAGAAATCAAGAAAAGCATCAAGTGTTGATGGTTGACAAGACCACTAGTTTCAAGAAAAGGGCAAAGGGAAGAAGGGGAACTTCAAAAGGAATGGCAAGCAAGTTGCTGCTCCCGTGAAGAAGCCCAAAGCTAGACCCAAGCCTAAAACTGAGTGTTTCTACTGCAAAGGAAATGGTCACTAGAAGCGGAACTGTCCCAAGTGTTTGGTGGATAAGAAGGATGGCAAAGTGAACAAAGCTATATTTGATATACATGTTATTGATGTGTACTTTACTAGTGTTTATAGCAACCCCTTGGTATTTGATACTGGTTCAGTTGCTAAGAGTAGTAACTCGAAACGGGAGTTGCAGAATGAACAGAGACTAGTTAAGGGTGGAGTGACGATGTGTATTGGAAGTGGTATCAAGATTGATATGATCATCGCCGCACACACCCTATACTTTCGAGATTAGTGTTGAACCTAAAATAAATGTTATTTGGTGTTTGCGTTGAGCATGAGTATGACTGGATCATGTTTATTGCAATACAGTTATTCATTTAAGTTAGAGAATAATTGTTGTTCTGTTTACATGAATAAAACCTTCTATGGTCATACACCCAATAAAAATGGTTTGTTGGATCTCGATCGTAGTGATACACATATTCATAATATTGAAGCCAAAATATGCAAAGTTAATAATGATAGTGCAACTTATTTGTGGCACTGCCGTTTAGGTCATATTGGTGTAAAGCGCATGAAGAAACTCCAAGCTGATGGGCTTTTGGAATCACGTGATTATGAGTCACTTGATGCTTGCGAACCATGCCTCATGGGCAAGATGACTGAGACTCCGTTCTCCGGAACAATGGAGCGAGCAACTGACTTATTGGAAATAATACATACTGATGTATGCGGTCCGATGAGTGTTGAGGCTTGTGGCGGGTATCGTTATTTTCTGACCTTCACAGATGATTTGAGCAGATATGGGTATATCTAGTTGATGAAACACAAGTCTGAAACATTTTAAAAGTTCAAAGAATTTCATAGTGAAGTGGAGAATCATCGAAGAAAATAAAAAGTTTCTACGATATGATCGCAGAGGTAAAATATTTGAGTTAACAAGTTTGGCCTTCAGTTAAAACAATGTGAAATAGTTTCACTACTCACGCCACCTGGAACACCACAGTGTAATGGTGTGTCCGAACATCGTAACCGTACTTTATTAGATATGGTGCGATCTATGATGTCTCTTACCGATCTACCACTATGGTTTTGGGGTTATGCATTAGAGACAGCTACATTCACGTTAAATAGGGCACCATCTAATCTGTGGAGATGACACCGTATGAACTATGGTTTGGCGAGAAAACTAAGCTGTCGTTTCTTAAAGTTTGGGACTGCGATGCTTATGTGAAAAGTTTCAACATGATAAGCTCGAACCCGAATCGGAGAACTAAATCTTCATAGGTTACCCAAAATAAACTGTTGGGTACACCTTCTATCACAGCCGAAGGCAAGATATTCGTTGCTAAGAATGGATCCTTTCTAGGGAAGGAGTTTCTCTCGAAAGAAGTGAGTGGGAGGAAAGTAGAACTTGATGAGGTAATTGTACCTTCTCCCGAATTGGAAAGTAGTTCATCACAGAAATTAGTTCCAGTGATTCCTACACCAATTAGTGAGGAAGCTAATGATAGCGATCATGAAACTTCAGATCAAGTTATTGCTGAACCTCGTAGTTCAACCAGAGTGAGATCCGCACCAGAGTGGTATGGTAATCCTGTTCTGGAGGTCATGTTACTTGACCATGACAAAACCTACGAACTATGAGGAAGCGATGATGAGCCCAGATTCCGCAAAATGGCTTGAGTCCATGAAATCTGAGATAGGATCCATGTATGAAAACAATGTATGGACTTTGGTGGAATTGCCCGATGATCGACAAGCCATTGAGAATAAATGGATCTTCAAGAGGAAGACAGACGCTGATAGTAGTGTTACTATCTACAAAGCTCGAATTGTCGCAAAAATGTTTTCGACAAGTTCAAGATGTTGAATACAATGATATTTTCTCACTTGTATCGATGCTTAAAAGTCTGTCTGGATCATGTTAGCAATTGCCGCATTTTATGAAATTTGGCAAATGGATATCAAACCTGCATTTCTTAATGGATTTCTTAAAGAAGAGTTGTATGTGATGCAACCAGAAGGTTTTGTCAATCCTAAAGGTGCTAACAAAGTGTGCAAGCTCTAGCGATCCATCTATGGACTGGTGCAAGCATCTCGGAGTTGGAATATACGCTTTGATGAGTTGATCGAAGCATATAGTTTTATACAGACTTGCAGTGAAGCCTGTATTTACAAGAAAGTGAGTGGGAGCACTACATCCTTTCTGATAAGTATATGTGAATGACATATTGTTGATCGGAAATGATGTAGAATTTCTGGAAAGCATAAAGGAGTGTTTGAAAGGAGTTTTTTCAAAGAAAGACCTCGGTGAAGCTACTTACATATTGAGCATCAAGATCTATAGAGATAGATCAAGATGCTTGATAAGTTTTTTCAATGAGTACATACCTTGACAAGATTTTGAAGTAGTTCAAAAATGGAATAGTCAAAGAAAGAGTTCTTACCTGTGTTACAAGGTGTGAAGTTGAGTAAAGACTCAAAACCCAAACACGGCAGAAGATAGAGAGAATGAAAGTCATTCCCTATGCCTCAGCCATAGATTCTATAAAGTATGCTATGCTATGTACCAGATCTATTGTATACCCTACACTGAGTTTGGCAAGGGAGTACAATAGTGATCTAGGAGTAGATCACTGGACAACGGTCAAAATTATCCTTAGTGGAATAAGGATATGTTTCTCGATTATGGAGGTGACAAAAGGTTCGTCATAAAGGGTTACGTCGATGCAAGCTTTGACACCGATCTGGATGACTTTAAGTCACAATCCAGATACATATTGAAAGTGGGAGCATTTATCTAGAGTAGCTCTGTGTAGAGCATTGTAGACAGAATATTAGCAAAATGCATACGGCTCTGAATGTGGCAGACCCATTGACTAAACTTCTCTCACAAGCAAAACATGATCACACCTTAGTACTCTATGGGTGTTAATCACATAGCGATGTGAACTAGATTATTGACTCTAGTAAACCCTTTGGGTATTGGTCACATGACGATCTGAACTATGGGTGTTAATCACATGGTGATGTGAACTATTAGTGTTAAATCACATGGCAATGTGAACTAGATTATTGACTCTAGTGCAAGTGGGAGACTGAAGGAAATATGCCCTAGAGGCAATAATAAAGCTATTATTTATTTCCTTATTTCATGATAAATTTTTATTATTTATGCTAGAATTGTATTAACCGGAAACTTAGTACATGTGTGAATACATAGACATACAGAGTGTCACTAGTATGCCTCTACTTGACTAGCTCGTTGAATCAAAGATGGTTATGTTTCCTAACCATAGACATGAGTTGTCATTTGATTAACGGGATCACATCATTAGAGAATGATGTGATTGACTTGACCCATTCCGTTAGCTTAGCACTTGATCATTTAGTATGTTGCTATTGCTTTCTTCATGACTTATACATGTTCCTATGACTATGAGATTATGCAACTCCCGAATACCGGAGGAGCACTTTGTGTGCTACCAAACGTCACAACATAACTGGGTGATTACAAAGGTGCTCTACAGGTGTCTCCGATGGTGTTTGTTGAGTTGTCATAGATCGAGATTAGGATTTGTCACTCCGATTGTCGGAGAGGTATCTCTGGGCCCTCTCGGTAATGCACATCACTATAAGCCTTGCAAGCAATGTGACTAATGAGTTAGTTGCGGGATGATGCATTACGGAATGAGTAAAGAGACTTGCCGGTAACAATATTGAACTAGGTATTGAGATATTGACGATCGAATCTCGGGCAAGTAACATACCGATGACAAAGGGAACAACGTATGTTGTTATGCGGGTTGGCCGATAAAGATCTTCATAGAATATGTAGGAGCCACTATGAGCATCCAGGTTCCGCTATTGGTTATTGACTGGAAACGTGTCTTGGTCATGTCTACATAGTTCTCGAACCCGTAGGGTCCGCATGCTTAACGTTCGGTGACGATCGGTATTATGAGTTTATGTGTTTTGATGTACCGAAGGTAGTTCGTAGTCCCGGATATGATCACGGATATGACGAGGAGTCTCTAAATGGTCGAGACGTAAAGATCGATATATTGGACGACTATATTCGGACACCGGAAGTGTTCCGGGTGGTTTCGGAGAAAACCGGAGTGCCGGAGGGTTACCGGACCCCCCCCGGGAGAAATAGTAGGCCTTATGGGCCTTAGTGGAGAGAGAGAGGGCTGGCCTAGGGCAGGGCGTGCGCCCTCCCCCTCTGGTCCGAATTGGACTAGGAGAGGAGGGGCGAAGCCCCCCTTTCCTTCTCCCTCTCCCCCTTCCTTTCCCCCTCCTAGTAGTAGGAAAGAGGGGAGTCCTACTCCTACTAGGAGGAGGACTCCTCCTGGCGCGCCCTACAGGGCCGGCCGGCCTTCCCCCCTTGCTCCTTTATATACGGGGGTAGGGGGCACCCTAGAACACACAAGTTGATCTGTTGATCTCTCCCAGCCGTGTGCGGTGCCCCCTCCACCATATTCCACCTCGGTAATATCGTAGCGGTGCTTAGGCGAAGCCTTGCGTCGGTAGCATCATCAACACCGTCATCACGTCGTCGCGCTGACGGAACTCTCCCGCAAAACTCTGCTGGATCGGAGTTCGTGGGACGTCATCGAGATGAACATGTGCTGAACTCGGAGGTGCCGTACGTTCGGTACTTGGATCGGTCGGATCGTGAAGACGTACGACTACATCAACTGCGTTGTCATAACGCTTCCGCTTTCGGTCTACGAGGGTATGTGGACACACTCTCCCCTCTCGTTGCTATGCATCACCATGATCTTGCGTGTGCGTAGGAATTTTTTTGAAATTACTACGTTCCCCAACACCCCTGGGCGCGCCCCCCACCCTCGTGGGCCCCTCGTAGCTCCACCGACCTACTTCTTCCTCCTATATATATACCTACGGACCCCAAAAACATCCATGAGCACCACGAAACCCTATTTCCACCGCCACAACCTTCTGTACCCGTGAGATCCCATCTTGGGGCCTTTTCCGGCGCACCACTGGAGGGGGCATTGATCATGGAGGGCTTCTACATCAACACCATAGCCTCTCCGATGATGTGTGAGTAGTTTACCTCAAACCTTCGGGTCCATAGTTATTAGCTAGATGGCTTCTTCTCTCTTTTTGGATCTCAATACAAATTTCTCCTCGATCTTCTTGGAGATCTATTCGATGTAATCTTCTTTTGCGGTGTGTTTGTCGAGATCCGATGAATTGTGGGTTTATGATCAAGATTATCTATGAACAATATTTGAATCTCCTCTGAATTCTTTTATGTATGATTTGTTATCTTTGCAAGTCTCTTCGAATTATCAGTTTGGTTTGGCCTACTAGATTGATCTTTCTTGCAATGGGAGAAGTGCTTAGCTTTGGGTTCAATCTTGTCGTGTTTGATCCCAGTGACAGAAGGGGAAACGACACGTATTGTATTGTTGCCATCGAGGATAAAAAGATGGGGTTTATATCATATTACTTGAGTTTATCCCTCTACAGCATGTCATCTTGCCAAATGCGTTACTCTGTTCTTATGAACTTAATACTCTAGATGCATGTTGGATAGCGGTCGATGTGTGGAGTAATAGTAGTAGATGTAGAATCGTTTCGGTCTACTTGTCATGGAGTGATACCTATATACATGATCATGCCTAGATATTCTCATAACTATGCTCAGTTCTATCAATTGCTCGACAGTAATTTGTTCACCCACCGTAATACTTCTGCTATCTTGAGAGAAGCCACTAGTGAAACCTATGGCCCCTGGGTCTATTTTCCATCATATTAATCTCCCGTCAACTAGCTATTTCTGTCGCCGTTTATTCTGTTTTCTTTACTTTTAGTCTTTATCATAAAAATACCAAAAATATTATCTTATCATCTCTATCAGATCTCACTTTTACAAGTGGCCGTGAAGGGATTGACAACTCCTTTATCGCGTTGGTTGCAAGGTTCTTATTTGTTTGTGTACGTGTGTGGGACTTGAGCGTTGTCTCCTATTGGATTGATACCTTGGTTCTCAAAAACTGAGGGGAAATACTTACGCTACTTTGCTGCATCACCCTTTCCTCTTCAAGGGAAAACCAACGCAGTGCTCAAGAGGCCACTCCCGGGTCCGCTGAAGTGTCGGTGTCCTCCTCCCCGACGCCCGTCTCCTCGGAGTTGCCCTCCGGGTCATCCAGAAGCAGTCTGTAGTCGTCGGCAGGCACGACTCCGCCATCCTTCGATTGCTCCGGCCAGAACTCGTCGTGAAAGGCGAACCCGGCGATGTAGCTGGCCCGAGCGGCTATCCGGCCGGCCTCCGCATGCAGCTGGCTCTCTGAGCCGGCTCGCTGGCCCATCAACGCGTCCAGCGACAAGTCTGGATGCCAAGACATCGCAAACCGGAGCGCCATCTCGCCACCAGCACGGACGGCGGAAACGCGCCAGTCATGGAGCCGATCCAGCCCCGCCTCCAACCACCGCGCCAGCCGCGTAAAGTTGGTCGGCACGATGGAACCCGGCCAGAGGGCCGCCGTCATCGCCGCGCCGGCCTCAGAGAGCCGCCCCATCTGATCACCTAGGACTCGCAGACGAGCCTCGGCGGCGGTCACGATCTCCGAGAAGATCCAGGGCACCTGCGGGTCGCGCCGAAAACGGACCGCCTCCTCCGCCAGCTGGCTTGTCTTCGGGAAGGCCCCTGTTGTGAAGAAAAGCAAGTCAGAAGAAAGTCACCAAGGACAAGGAGCCGGGTCCACAACCCGGCAGAATCCAAGAAAAGCACTTACTAGAGAAGGACTCTTCCAGGTGTTGCGCCTCGAGCAACGTACCATGCCGCTCCCGGGCAATGGTGCGGTCATGCTCCTGCAGCGCCTTCTCCAGATCGGCGACCTTGGCAAGGGCCACCTTCAGCTCGGCGTCCTTGTCCTCGTCTGCCTTCACGGCCTCCTTGCGGCGCCGGGTCTTCGCCTGCCAGGTCTCCTCCGACGTGGCCACCAGCACCTTCAGGCGCTCCACCTCGGCCTGAAGCTGCCCCTTGTCATCGGCCAGCTTGCCGCGTTGCTGGTCCGCCTCGGCGAGGGCCCGCTGCGCCTCCACGACCTTGGTGGCCTCCGCCTTGAGGCGCTCCACCTCGGCCTCGAGACGGCCCTTGTCGCCCGCCAGCTGCTCACACAGCTGGCTAGCTTCGTCGAGCGCCCGCCGGGCTCCCGTCGCCTCCGCCCTCGCCCTCTCCACCTTGGCTCCAAGCCGACCGGCGTCAGCAACAAGCCGGTCGTAGTGGAAGCCGGCCCGAATCAGCCGGGTCCTCCAAGACAGCACCTCGGCTGCAGAAGAAAGATTCAGAAACAAAGCACTATTTTAAGATTCAACCCAACTACTACACAGTTGGCCCGAATCTCAGGGGCTACATCCAGTGGGTGCGCTAGCGCGCCCCCACTAAAAAGAGTACGCAAGAAAAGTACCTGCCACGGCACGGAGCTCCTCCTCCTTGGCAGCAAGGTGTTCCTTGAGACGCCGATGCGTCTCAAGGAGCCGGTTGAAGACGCCGACTCGGTAGGAGTCCAGTTGCTGTAGAAAGCAACGATTAATACAAGACAGCAAGTTAAGATTCGACCCAACTACTACGTAATTGGCCCGAATCTCGGGGGATACACCCAGTGGGTGCGCTGGCGCACCCCCACAAAGCAGAACACAACGGAAAACTTACAAACACGGCGCGCTCCAGCTCCTGCGTCGCCTCCACCTCGGCCTAGGCAAAGGCCTGGATCCGGTCCGTCCGCCCTCACAGACGCCGGGTCACGGCGGCCATCGCCGCCTCCTCCTGGGTCGGAAGCCCAAAGAAGACATCGCTGGTCCCGCTCTGCGTCGGCTGCGACCCGACGGCCCGGCGACCCCCTGACATGAGCACCAGGGCTTGTTCCCCGCTGGCCGCGCCCCCTGCGGCTGGCTCCTTCTCCGGCGCCCTCTCCGGCATCGTCGCCGGCTCGGTGGCCGGAGTGGCCCGCGGCTCCCCCACCAATGGTGCCTCGCTCGTCGACGCCTGGGGTGCTCCCTCCGGCACCATCTGCGGCACCTCCTCCAAGACAGCGTCGCCGCCGCTCCATCGACCCCCGCCCGCTCGGCCATGTCGGTCCCCAACGACCACGACCACGACCTCCCGGTCGAGGTCCATCACATCTGCACGGCCGCTTCGGCCGTGCTACCCCTCCAACGACGGCACAAAAACCGTCGCCGCAACCATCGACCCTGCCGGCATCTCCGGCCACGCCGACTCCTCGCCGGCTCGCGCCCATGTCGCCGCAACGTCAACCCACGCTCGGGCCGACGCCGCCTCCAGCTCCGCCTTGGCCCGATTCTGGTCGCGCCAGGCCAGGCCTTCAACATCGGTCGGGTCCAGACCAAGAGCTGGATCCGCCCGCTCCACCTCCTCGTCCCGTTTGATGTTGTCGGATCGGCTCCTCCGGAACGCGGCGCCCTAGTTGGATATAGCATCCGCAAGACTACTAGTTCTATGAAGAATGGACCCACCCATAGTGGGCAAAGCACCGGCACAAGTAAAGAAATCTTGAATAACTCCTTTTCCAATAATATTACCACTACCAATCCGAAACTTTTTAGTGTGTAAAATAGTAGGTTCTTCATGAGGATCAAAAGCATCAAAATTTCCCCCATCGTTACTACTATCTTTTTCAATGATAACCTCCCCAGTTTCAGACATGATAACAACAAATCGCACTAAGAACGAACACACAAGAGGCATGCGGAAAGAGTCGAACGGAAGAAGGGCAAAGAAAAGGCAAAGGTTTTCGAAAATCATTTTAGAAGTGGGGGAGAGGAAAACGAGAGGCGAATGGCAAATAATGTAATGCGAGGGAGAAGAGTTTATGATGGGTACTTGGTATGTCTTGACTTGGCGTAGATCTCCCTGGCAACGGCGCCAGAAATCCTTCTTGCTACCTCTTGAGCATGCGTTGGTTTTCCCTTGAAAAGGAAAGAGTGATGCAGCAAAGTAGCGTAAGTATTTCCCTCAGTTTTTGAGAACCAAGGTATCAATCCAGTAGGAGACAACGCACAAGTCACCTAGTACCTGCACAAAATATCAAGAACCTTGCAACCAACGCGATAAAGGGGTTGTCAATCCCTTCACGGTCACTCGCACAAGTGAGATGTAATAAAGATAGTAAAGTAAATATTTTTGGTATTTTTGTTGTATAGATTGGAAAGTAAAGATTGCAAAATAAAAGAACGGCAATATAAATTGGCAAGTTAACGGGAAACTAATATGATGTAAAATAGACCCGGGGGCCATAAATTTCACTAGTGGCTTCTCTCAAGATAGCATGAATGACGGTGGGTGAACAAATTACTACCGAGTAACTGATAGAAAAGTGCATAGTTATGAAGATATCTAAGGCAATGATCATGAATATAGGCATCATGTCCGTGTCAAGTAGACCGAAACGATTCTGCATCTACTACTATTACTCCACACATCGACCGCTATCCAGCATGCATCTAGAGTATTAAGTTCATAAGAATAGAGTAACGCTTTAAGCAAGATGACATGATGTAGAGGGATAAACTCAAGCAATATGATATAAAACCCATCTTTTTATCCTCGATGGCAACAATACAATACATGCCTTGCTGCCCCTACTGTCACTGGGAAAGGACACCGCAAGATTAAACCCAAAGCTAAGCACTTCTCCCATTGCAAGAAAGATCAATCTAGTAGGCCAAACTAAACCGATAATTCAAAGAGACTTGCAAAGATATCAAATCATGCATATAAGAATTCAGAGAAGAACCAAATAATATTCATAGATAAACTTGTTCATAAATCCACAATTCATCAAATCTCGGCAAACACACCGCAAAAGAGTATTATATCGAATAGATCTCCAAGAATATCGAGGAGAACTTTGTATTGAGAATCAAAGAGAGAAAAGAAGCCATCTAGCTAATAACTATGGACCCGAAGGTCTGTGGTAAACTACTCACGCTTCATCAGAGAGGCTATGGTGTTGATGTAGAAGCCCTCCGCGAACGATTCCCCCTCCGGCAGATCGCCAGAAAAGGCCCCAAGATGGGATCTCACGGGTACAGAAGGTTGCGGTGGTGGAAAAGTGGTTTCGTGGCTCCCCCTGATGTTTTTAGGGTATAAGGGTATATATAGGCGAAAGAAGTACGTCGGTGGAGCTCCGTGGGGCCCACAAGGGTGGGGGCGCGCCTACCCCCCCCCCCCCCCCCCCCCCCCCCCCCCCCCCCCCCGGGCGCACCCTCCAGCCTCGTGGCCGCCTTGCGGAGTTCCAGACTTCAACTCCAAGTCTTCTGGTTTGCTTTTGGTCCAAGAAAGATCATCGCGAAGGTTTCATTCCGTTTGGACTCCATTTGGTATTCCTTCTCCGCAAAACTCTAAAATAGGCAAAAAAACAGGAACTGGAACTGAGCCTCCGGTTAATAGGTTAGTCCCAAAAATAATATAAAAGAGCATATTAAAGCCCATTAAATATCCAAAACAGATAATATAATAACATGGAACAATAAAAAATTATAGATACGTTGGAGACGTATCACCTAGTAGCGAACCACCATGTTTGAGTCTACAAGTAAAACATAGCAATGGAAGTTGGTAAGATCACGAAGACAACGACTAGAGATACCTAGGAGCCCTCTCAGCGATTAGAGGTCGTCAACCATTGGATGTACTTACCGACAAATCAGATCTTCTAGTATCCACGCAGCACCCCATTGGGCCTCTCTCATCTATGAGGACCCGTCACGCCAACGTAAAAGGGCCGCTACTATGCAAAGCTACCTGGACGACTTCTCCTTCGTAGGACCTGTCACACATTGGATATTACGCTGACGATCTGATGCACGCAAGGGAATCATATCGGAAGCCGCTCCCCTCTCTCATGCTCTTGTAGGCGATGGTGGCGTCTTGCTCCTTTCCACCTATGGCGATTGTGGCCATCCCGGAAGCGCAGATGCGGATAGCCATCATGCTCTACAAATCCAAAGGAAGGCCTTCATGGAGGCGTAGAGGAGATAGATTGAACATGCGGGAGGACGATTTGTTGTGCGATGTGTGGTTGTCCACTAGTATCGATCCGATCAATGGTACGGAGCAAAAAGGCACAACATTTTGGGCCAACGTTCATATTTGGTTCCATGAGCACAAGCATTTCGAGCCCTACCATGACAAACTCATCCACAACCGTGGGACGAAGTCGCTCAACCATTGATGGTACATCATCCAAGAGGTCGTGTCCAAGTATTGAATGCCATTGAAACAACTAACCGGTCTATGGCAAAGTGGTGCGCAAATAACCGAACAAGTAAGTTGTTCCATGTGTTGGCCATCTGGCCAGATATGCAACCTGTTGGCTGAATAAGCTCTATTTGTTGGTCATTTGGCCGGATATGCAACTTGACAAGAATGTTTTTTCTTTATAGCCTTCCCATGCGTGCAACTCGTTCTTAAAGGTGGAGAAGAGGAACTTCGTCCTCATGCATTATTGGTGTTGGGCAACCCAAGTGTAATTTATTCATTGCCAACACCATCAAGACTACTAGCATCGGCACCGAGAAAGAAGCGGGTGATCCAACCGACCCAACAAAAGAGCCGCCCAAGAAGGTTAAAAGAGAGTTCCAGGGAAAGAAGTGGGAGGAGGAGAAGGAGAAAATAGAAGGGACGACAGACAAGATGATGAAGAGGTTCGAGAACATCTTGGCGAAGAAGGAGGAGACATGTGTCAAGCGCTCCAATGTTAAGGAGGAAAAAAAAGGCCGAGAGGTTTAACATGTTGATGACGGCGATCGATAAGAATCTCAAGCTCGAAGAGAAGATGGCCATGCTCGAAGAGAAGAAGGTTGAGATCGTGGCTGCTTCGGAGGATTCGAAGATGGTGACCTTGAAGATGGAGAAGTCGGATGATGATGCAAATCGTGCAAGCCGTCCGTCTCAGGATGTTGAAGCGCTTGAAGACCAAGTTGGAGACGGTGAAGAATGAAGCGGGTGAGCATGAGGCGGATGGCGAGGCGGAGCCGGCGACAGAGTGAGCCTGGAGGCCCGGATAGCGGGCAAAAAATTCATTTGTTTGCACGTACTGCCAGACTAAGATATTTTTGTGACCCGGCATATGAAAACTACGAACATCACCCTCCTTTTGATTGTGATCGTGCATTATGTGATTGTGCCCTATGCATTTAAATTTTAAATTGGGCGAACGTGAGAAGAGATGATATTTAAAGGATGCGGTTGAATGACATATTCTCCCACATCCATATCCGTGGGCTAGTCTAGAGGATCTCCGCAACGTGCACATGGGACGCGCCATCACGCGTACGCGGCTGGCGCCAACCGTGCGGTGACAATGGCCCGTCGTGGCACAACCTTGGGTATGGTCAGGCTGAGCAACTCCTCCATGTCCAGCTTCTCGACTTCCGGCAACCGCCACTCGAACGCATGCACCGGCATACTCAGGAAGTACTGCACGAGCACCATGCCAGCCAGCTTCTCAACGCAGATCCTCGGCCCGGTGCCGAAAGGGATGAGCTCGAAGTAGTTCCCTAGCGCATCCACGTTGCTCATTGGTCCTGACAGGAACCGCTCCAGCCGAAACTCTCGATGGGTCCCGGCTGATGGCCCAAATGTTAACAAGTGGCTATTCTTGGATGCGAGGGTTTAATCTTTATGGTCTAAAGGCATCTCCAACAAAGACCTGCAAAATACCGATACATGTTTATTCAAATATTTTTGTTCACTTTTGCAATTCAATGAAGACCCTTATCGATCTGTAAAGTGGTACGGACATCCGTTTTCTAGCAAAAGTGAGACAAACGTGGAGAAGCTATCCCGGAGTTCGGACATCCACTTGACAAACCAAAAGCCTGCACGTGGTCCCCTATTTTCTCTCTCTTCAAATGCATAGTCCCCTCTCATTTCTCTCCTCTCCACCAGACATCACACCACAAATCCCACCACATACATGGTCCTTACTTACTTTTTCTCCTCCCAACCGGATACATTGTGGTTAGCATTGGATGGCTCACTCCGGCATCATGTCTGCGCCCATGTCCGGACACAAAAACAGACATATATCGAAGACATTTGTGGGTCGGCGTTAGAGATGACATTTGTGATGGCAAACTGTAGTATTTTTCTTCCATACCTTACTTGATACAAAATTTGAACCTTCAAAAATCTTAGATTCTGACTAGCACAAGTTTCAGCATTTAACAAGCCTTTTAAAAAAAATCTTGTCAATATTGTTGTCTGCATTTTTTTTGTGAAATATACCCTCAGATCTAATAACCAACCGACATTTCAAGGCAACCCCGAAAAAGAAGAAAATTACAACTAGATCCCTAAGAAGCTTCCCGACCCCTTCTTCCTGGATGAGCCGATGGCTCACCGCCCCAACCGCTCCGGCAACCCCGCTGCCAGATTCCAACAAACTTTGTAGTCTCACGCAGACGGGTGGTCATCACTGCCAAGTATCCGAAAGAAGCAGTCGTCGACGCCGGAATCGAAGCCATCTATCTGAGAATCCCATCGCCGGCCAAGCCGACGTGGAACCACATACACACGACCTCCACGAGGCCCACAACCTCCCCAACCTCCGCAACGACGGCGCCATTGGAACGAGGACAGAGCTAGGAAACAAAAACCCGCTGAGCCAGCAACACCACCATCACGCCTCCAACACCCAGGGATCGAAGACCAGGATGTACCACCCCAGAGGGGTAGAGATCAAGCCACACCACGCTCTCCTCACTGTCGATGACGAAACCGCCACCGGGATGGTGGACAAGGAGCCGAGGGATCCTTATTCCCCTCGACAACGCCAGTGCCACCTCAATGCCGTTGCCGAAAAGCCCTAAACCTAACCCTAGCTACCCTATCTACCGTGCCAAAGCGCAGAGAACGGTGTCCCCGCCCCCTCCCGCTGCCAGACCAGCGAGCGGAGGAGGAGGGTACCAACTCCCTCGCCGGCGAAGAGTAGTTGGAGTGGTGGCGTCCCTTTCGCCCTGCTTAGAAAATATGCACAATTATTTTTGTGTTGATTATTTTTTTTTAGATTGTATAATGTACATGAGATGCGCAAAAAAAATTGACGAAAAAGCAGCATAGCTGATTTTCATTGATGGACAAGAGAAGAACATAGCAAAGCAGCCGAAGCTAGGAACGACGAAGTAGAAAAAGGCAGCATAACTTATTTTCATTGATCGACCTCTTGGCATTTCATGTACATTCAATACAAATACGATAAAAAAAAGTGGACAATCGATCCATACAGAACCCGCATGGCCGCATCTCATCCGCGCAGACGTGCACACGTGACGGGACGCGCCCGTCACGCGTAGGCGGCCGGCGCCAACCGTGGCGTGACAATGGCCCGCAGCGGCACGGCCTTGGGCATCGTGAGTCCGAACTGCTCCTCCATGTCCAGCTTCTCGCCCTCCGCCACCCGCCAATCGAACGCGTGCACCAGCATGCCCAGGAAGTACTGCACGAACACCATGCCGGCCAGCTTCCCCACGCAGATCCTCCGGCCGGCGCCGAAGGGGATGAGCTCGAAGTGGTTCCCCAGCGCGTCCACACTGGCCGCCGGCCCGGACAGGAACCGCTCCGGCCGGAACTCCAGCGGCTCCTCCCACGTCGCCGCGTCCCGGCCGATGGCCCAGATGTTGACGAGCAGCTGCGTGTTCTTCGGGATGTGGTACCCGTCCACCTCGCACTCCTCGCCGGAGAAGTGCGGGATGCTGAGCGGCGTCGAGGGGTGGAGCCGCATCGCCTCCTTGCATACGGCCTGCAGATAGGGGAGGCCGGCGACGTCCGACTCCTCGAGGCGGCGGCCGCGGCCGACCACGCGGTCCATCTCCTCCTGCGCGCGCGCCATGATGGACGGGTTCTTCATCATCTCCGCCATCGCCCACTCCGCGATGATCGACGCCGTGTCCGTGCCGGCCGTGAACATGTCCTGCATGCGGTTCGATCACCCATAGTTTATTCTTCGCTTGTACTACTACTGCAGATTGATCCTCCTGGACAAATTATCGTAACGGAAAAGGTTACTAAGAAGTTGGCGCTTACAAACACGAATCCCTTGACGTTGACTTCGGAGATCGTGTCGGCGTCGTCTTTGCTGTCCTTGGCGGCCATGCTGGCCCTCAGCTTGTCGATGAAGTCCGGCCGGCCCTGCCGCTGCGTGGCCGTCGCCGAGTGCTCGTCCAGGAGGCTGGTGATCATGTCGTCGAAGCGGAGGTGGATCTTCCGCAGCTTCGCCTGCACGCCCTGCAGGTCGAAGCGTGACAGGGCCGGCACGAAGTCACTGATGTTGAACAGCCCCGACCCGCTCTGCACCAACGTGATCATCTCCTTGTATCTGCGCACGCAAAACATTTTAAGGTAAGCATCAAGTTCCTTTCCTTACAACATCCGTGTCGATCGTGTGAGTGAGTAAGAGTAACCATGCATTGCATTGCATTCTGAGATCCAGTACCTGTTGGCCTCGTCGCCCTGGGTGTCGAACAGCCTCTTGCTCAGCGTGATCTGCCCGACGATGTTGGCGAACGCGCGCACCAGCACGTCCGGCACGGAGATCAGCTCGCCGGCCACGGAGGCCCCGACCACGTCGCGCAGCAGGCGGCCGGCCTCGTCCCGGCGAACGGACGCCCACTCCGCCATGGCCTGCGCCCCGAGCAGGTGCACGGTCGACAGCTTGCGCATCTGCTTCCACCGGGGCCCCTGCATGCCGAACGCGATGGTCTGGAAGCCGTACGTGATGTCCACGGCGCTGGCGACGGCGGGGCGGTCGGCGAAGCGCGCGTCCTGCACCTTGAGGAACTGTCGCGCCGCCGCGGGGGACGACGCCACCACGACGCCGCAGGTGCCCATCTTGAGGTACATGACCGGGCCGTGCTTCCGGGCCAGCGCCGCCAGCCCGGTGTGCGGGGTCGGGCCGACGAGCGGCAGCGCGCCGAGTATCGGGAAGCCGCGCGGTCCCGGCGGGAGGCGGCGGCCGCCGGAGCGGAAGTGCCGGAGCAGGAGGTGGACGAGGACGAAGAGGGCGGTGGCGGAGAGCACCCAAGGGTCCGTGTACACCGCGGCGAGCTGCATGGCGTGCGTACTACGGGTGGTGCAAGTCTCAGTGCTACGTAGGAGCACGGCGGGTCACATTATATAGGCCAGGTCACCCCGAGTAAAGAGTTGGTTATCTTGTTCACTTCAATCTTCTGGCTTTGCACATTATATAATCATCTTGTACAGATAGTCCCTACCGTTTCGCTTTGACTTGCAGTTCTACCAACCGATAATTTGATACGTATATAATCATTCTGTGGTTCCTCTATGGCTCTACAATAATCGTCTTGTAGATAAGACATGATACTCGACTAAGGGCCTGTTTGAAGCCCGGTAAAATTTTGTTGTGACCACCGGTATTTAGTTCAAGTTTGAGCCAAAAAATATTATTGAGCACACAAAATTTACTCCCATTCCAACCAGAGCCTAAGAGTATCTACAGCCGGGCGCCTCAAACACCCTCATACGTTCGGACGGACAGCCTGATCAGTGATCGGTCAAAATAAACGACCCACGGTGCGCCATTGGTCACCACGACTTGCCGCGTGCTTCTGCCCATTGATCGAGCGCCGCGGGTCGCCGACAACGTCGGTTGTTGGGGGGAGGGAGGGAACTCTACGGGCAAGCGGCGCAGGTCGGTGGCTACGTGTGGGGGAAGGAACAAGGGGGAGTGACGAAGGCCTGGCGGTGACCAGAGACAACAGTTTAAGTGGCAGAGGCGGAATCCCTAGCAACGCTGCTTTGTCTCTCGCGGCGCTGGGGCGGGCATTTCCCTTTTTTTTGGGCGAATGGAGATGCTAGATTACAGTGCGTAGGCGTGATGGCATTTTTCTTGCAATTACTGTCAACTTCAGTGGCAAGTGGATATTCAAGTAGCTCCTGTCGGAAGCTGCCCTACCCCCAGCTCATTTCCATCGTGAAGGAGCTGGGGGTGAAAATAAGTTAAGTCCAACACCCCAAAATCAGTTTTTTTAGGCTTTTGGCTTAATTTCGTAAAAAGCCGAGTATATTGGATTAAAGTTGGACGAGAAAGTTTATTATATGTGAAAACTGCTTAGCCTATCGGGCGCGCGGCCGTCGAATGAGGGTTGATCGTTCACGTCCTTTTGTCGGATCCTATCCTCTTCTAAACCTAGCCCGCAACCACACTGCACTCTTTCCCTCCCGACTCCCACCTCGCGCCACCACCACTCAGCCCCACGTCGGTGACGTGCGTGCACCTTGTCGCGCATGGCCTCCGCCTTGCCCGCGATTACAGAAGGACGCCGCCCCAGCCCCCTTCTCCTTCCCCCCTCTCTCCTTAGTCCCCCCACTCTCCACACACGAGCTCTCAATGAGCTCCCATGGCGCTCTTTCCTTTGACTCTCTCTTAATTGGGATTTGATGGATTACAAGATCGATGATGTTTCTAAAACTTAACCTATGTTGCAATGCTTAAGGAGGTTCATGAATGAACAGACACGAACCCACGTATAGCATAGGAGGTTCATGAAAACTGGTCCTTTTGCTCTCTTTTGGTACTCTCTCCGATTTGGTGCATAGGCATGCACATGTTTCTAGGTTGAAAATTTGACTAGCCACTTATTTAGGACAATAAAACTTAGTATAATCTTAGTTATCTCACGACCTGGGTGTTTCTGGCTTTCCGTTCGCTTGATGTAGTCGATCTCGGACATTACTATTTGTTTCAACCTGCACTGCAGTTCATATTTCCTGGCCCAACCGTGTTAAAATGCTATCTTAGGAGGTTTCATGTGCACAATCAAACATCCATACTAACTTTGTAGACTACTATGGTTTTCTTAATGAAAATCACAGGGAAACCCTTCTGCTAAATGAAACTAATTATGTAGTGTTGAGGATAACATGCCACTTAATTTCTGTGTTTCTGATATTCCTGTATTTTACAAATCATGTGAATCAAAACGGCCCGAGCACCACTCCCCACCCCCCCCCCCCCCCCCCCCCCCCTCATCTGGAAGAGTGCTGACCTTCAGTTTTCTAGTTCACATGATTGTCTGATTTGAACACCTTACCATCGTTAGCTCTGGATATTCTCCAAGCTCAATCAAAATCCTTTTGTTTCGAGAGAAACTTCCAATCTATTTATCATTGACACAGTACATAAAACATTAGAAGTAAAAAAATTATAACCAGGTCCGTGGACCACCTAGCGACGACTACAAGCATTTGAGTGAACCGAAAGCGTGTCGCCGTCATCGCCCCTTCCTCGCAGAAGTCGGGCAAACGTTGTTGTAGTAGACAGTCGGTAAGTCGTTGTGCCAAGGCCCTATAGGACCAGCGCACCAGAACAACATCGGCCACCGATGAAGAAAAGCGATCGGAAGAATTATTAATTGCACACAACCAAAGACTAGATCTAAATAGATCCACTAATGGCCAGATATGCCACTTAATTTCTGTGTTTTTGCTATCGTCACGTATGCGTATGTTTTCTTCTCAACGTAATAGCAGTGTGACAAAGCATATATCATCTCGTTAACCGTGGCAAGTAATTAATGTGACTAAAAAAAGTGACATGATTGTAAAATGGAAATGTGGGAGCGATAATGAATAGTTTCGCTTGTAAACTGATTTGTCAGTTGCTGAGAGGTTCATGCAAAATCGCTGCCCAACTAACTGATACAATGTGCTGGCGTCGAAATTTCCTGAAGATGCAGCTAGTTAGGTCATAACTTCACAGCCATAGTTAGATCCTTAATTAACGATGAAATGTTCTGTCAAAGATAAGGCTATCTTGTTTTCTTGTCTATAATGTGTCTGGATGAGATGCACAAGCTACCTCTACTAGCTAGTTGACTTGGCCAGTTCGAAATTCCAACTACTAGTAGCTCGCAACGGTAAAGCTCACAATTCTGGAATAAACAACGCATATATAAAAGTGTCTTTTATCTAAAATAGCAGACAATACGCCTTGTTTGACCACCACGTAACGGGAGCCATTGATAACCGACAACTCATCGATGGATCGATCTCCGTCCTTTCATTTTAGAACCAGATATATAACCCTTCATCTGAACTTCTCATACCACCCAAATTTCATCCCTCTACCAACCAAAAGTTGAGTTGGATTTGTTTGTTTTTTTAGAATAGTTGAATTGGTATTTGACATATTCAGTGAGTTCCTCCTCTTCCGCCCCCTCTCTCTATCTCACTCTCATCCATTTCTTTTAAAAAACTTATCCATCAAATCCATTAAGGTATGGTAGATTGGTGGCCAACCAGCTAAGCCACGTGGCGCATGCTGGTTGGTCACGATGAGAATTTTTTTGATTTTTTTAAATGGCAGTGAGACTTTTTTCTTTTTCTTTTCAAGAAAAGTTTTTTGAGCTTTTTTCTTTTTGAGATGGATGTGATGTTCACGTGACATGAGAATGTTTTTTTTTATTTCAAGATGAGGGTGAGGTGCGTACAACTTTTTTTCAAGCGGCCCGCAATGACGGGCCCCAACCACTAGTCCATTAAAATTGCTTGCCGGCATTGCAAAGAAGCCACACGGAAGGGCTTGTTGTAGCGGTAGAAGCAGTACGCTGTACGCGAGCTTCCCCTCCATTGGCGTTGCCAAGAACTCTGTTGCCGCCTTCGAGAGCCCTGCATCACATACTTCACCACGCCATGGTTTACTACCAAATCGAAACCATGTCAAGATACGAAGTGGTAAGAGAGGTTCAAGCAAAGTACATATGCAAGTGCCAATTAATATATTTTTTGTGAGAAAGTGTCAATTAAATTAGGGAACTCAATCGTCCTGGAAAATATATAGAACACACCGCCCCGCCCCGCCTCCAGTCTCTCCCCCGACATCCTGGCGGACCCTTGGCTGCCTATGTAATCCGAGGGGGCGGTCAAATTGACAGGCACTCTTCCTTGCCTACGCTAACAACATCGCCATCAGCACGCCGCCCATGTCTCAGCCTTGGGGCCACACCGTTGCTCCTCTATGCGCTGAATCCTCAGGCAACTAAGAAATAACAACCATTTTAGATTAAATAACTCGTGCGTCCCTCAAGGAAGACGATCTCTTTGTCAGCCTAAGTGATTTCGTTAGCAACCAGGCGGACTAGCGTTCATCAAAGAGGACCGCTCGCTGGAGGTCAATGACTGGAAGAGCGACGTCGTAGCTTTTTTTTTTGAGAAGGAACAACGCGCTTTATTTCATGTCTCAATGTTTAAAGGAATACAAAGATGATCCGGTGGATCGATGAGCCACAAATGTCGGCCAATATCAAGGGTAGTAGCCATTCTAGCTAATCTATGTGCCTCACCATTGCTAGCGCGTTGCTCGTGGACGAGCTCACAGCTTTGAAACTTCTGTTTCCTTTCGTTGATCTCTTGTAAGATCATGCAGTATTCGCCGAGATGGATTGGACTCTTCAGGTCGTCGATGACTCTCAGACAGTCAGATGCAACACGCACTTTATTCACAACCAAATCCTCGGCTAGAGCGAGTGCCCCCCTACAAGCAAATGCCTCCAATGTCGCTGGTTCAGTCAACCCATGAAATACAACAGCCGAGGCCCCCCAAAAAAGTCCGGTCTCACTCCGGCATACAACGCCCACTGCCCCAACGTTGGATGACTTGGCCACCGCACCGTCTACATTTAGCTTTACCTCTCCCATTCCCGGTGGGATCCAGGCCTTATCATGTGCTGTAACCGAAGCTCTTGCAAGTCTAGCAACTTGCTGTCTCGCTAGGATCTCTTGAAGCTCCTGCAGAAACTTTATGATGAACTGGGCACATGACATCGAGCAGGGCAACACACTTGTCCAGCGGGAAGACGTATGTATGGGTTAAAAGCGGGTGTTGGGCTTGCGTGGGCGTCTGCCCCGTCCCTCTCGTTCGCCGTTTTCATGGGCCTGAGTTGGGGTAGTGGGTTGGGCGGTCACACAGTCAACTGGAAATTTACGAGCAGTTGAGCCACATGGCAAAAAAAACCCTAAAGCAAGGGAGTTCATTTCCCTTTATTTTTGGCGTCAAAAAACTACGAACTGCCGGGTATGATCTCTGTTGTGAATCAAATTGTTGCCACATAGACCCACTTGTTTCCTCTCAATCTAAAATGTATGTACATACCTCGTTGTTCTGATTTATTTATTTATTTTAAAGAAAAGGGGATCCCCTCCCGTCTTTACTGCAAAAACGAGGCGATAAACATTCATGCATGTTTTACATACAACGCTCAGACAAGCCAAAGTGGAGTTACATCCTGGACCTTCTTCAACGTCTGGGATTCCCCGCAAAGTTTCGTGTGTGGATTGCAGCCTTTCTATCGACATCTTCATCTCGCATCCTTCTCAATGGGTTGCCTGGCCCACCGATCAAGCACGGCCGCGGATTTCGGCAGGGGGACCCGATCTTCCCCCTCCTATTTGTCATTGCGATTGATCCACTGCATAAAATCCTTGACTTGGCAACGCGAAAAGGCCTTCTTCATAAGATTTGTGGGCGTGGGGCCACGGTGCGAACCTCCCTCTATGCGGATGATGCGGCGGTATTTACGGCTCCTATCAAGCAAGACGTTGATAACCTCGCCTCGATCTTGCGAGGCTTTGGTGAGGTTACGGGGCTCTGTACCAACTTTCAGATAAGTTCGGTAGTGCCAATTCGGTGCAACAACGTCAACCTTGGACACATTCTTGGAAATATGCCAGCTACCCGGGCAACCTTCCTGGTGAAATACTTAGGCCTGCCACTCTCGATATGGCAACTTAAGAAGGTGGACTTCCAATATCTCGAGGATAAGGCGGCTGGCAAACTGGTCACTTGGGAGGGCCAAAACATCACGACGATTGGCCGCACGGCTCTGGTCAAGTCAGTTCTATGCTCCCAAGCGGTGTACTCCATTACGCCTCTTATTATACCACCAAGCACGCTCCATAATCTAACCAAGATTGAAAGAGCTTTTCTCTGGTCTGGAGGGGACAAGATGACAGACGCCAAATGCAAGGTCAATTGGGATATGGTCTGTAGGCCGAAGGAGTATGGTGGCCTTGGGGTTCTTAAGTCTAAAAAGTTTGCACGTGCTCTTCGGTTGCGATGGCCTTGGTATGAGTGGAAGGAACCCCACAGATTATGGGTAGGATTTGGCAACCCTTGCATGGAGGATGATCTCAACGGATCCGGCTTGCCTGCTCCCTGCCCATGCTCCCATCCGTGCTCTCACTTCATCCTACGGCTGTTTTTTTCCCTTTTCCTTTCTAATCTAATCATCTCCCCCCTAATTTTAAGGGGGTGGGGCCGGGCCTTATTTTGTTCCAATCAAATTAAGCCACATATGCGGGAGTACGGATGGGAACATGGGAAGGGAGCAGGCAAGTCCCCGTGGGGGACGGCGCCAAAACGCCTTTTTGGGACTCCCCTTGGCTTCTCGGGCGCAAACCCAAGGATATTGCACCGCTAATTTTTGAGGCTTCGAGGAGAAAGAATTGGAAGATGCGGGAGGCTCTCAAAGGCGATGCATGGATATTCAAAATCAACTTGAACATCGTCATCTCTGTTGATCACATCCGGGAACTTTTCACTCTATAGATGCTTGTGAATGACGTCCACCTTGATGAACAACTTGAAGATGGCATTGTTTGGAAGCACTCGAACAATGGGTTTTGCAGGGCGGCCACCGCGTACAGGGCCCAGTTCCTTAGATTAACTCTCTCCCCTATGGATCACATGGTTTGGAAAGTCTGGGCTCCCCCGAAGGTTAAATTTTTTGCCTGGTTGGCCCTCCTAGATAGGATCTGGACTACCGATCGTCTGGAGAGATGGGGTTGGGCAAATTGTGGCCTCTGTCCTCTTTGCAAAAGGGAACAAGAAACTGGTGCGCATCTCTTTTTCAAGTGCCGCTACACGCTTAGACTATGGAGGTCAATCATCGCCAAGCTTGGCCTTGCTCACATGGACACCTCTGGCTGGCACCCTGCTGACTCTGTCCACGAATGGTGGGACAAGCGAACTGACAACCGTGTCCCCAGCCGAAGCGCCTCAGCCTCTCTCACCATGCTTGTCTCTTGGACCATTTGGAATGAGCGCAACGCCCGGATGTTCCGGCACAAGTGCGCGCTGCCGCCTATCCTTCTTAATATCATCATGGACGAGGCAAAGCTTTGGGTCACTGCCGGTGCTAAAAGACTAGGGTCTATTATCTTGCGTGAGTAATCGGCATGCCGTGTATGTTGATGTTATTGTAAAACTCTAATCTCTATTCCTCTCTTATTTAATAGATGAGGCAAATCTTTTGGCTACGTTTCAAAAAAAAAAGTAGCTGAAGGAGTAGCACGAGAAACTACAGACAACCGCAGCTATTTAGCAGCGATCGGCCAGTAAACCGGTGGGTGTTAGTTCTCAGGTAGGCTCGACGTTGTTCATACGCCCACTCATGCAGGCTCCGTGTGATTATCAGTATACCTCGTTCTCCATGTTCGTTTCTTGATTAAAAATAAAAAGATGTAAGCATCCTTTGAATTCTGCGAAGACTTTTCATGTCGTGGTGGCGAAGAAAGCTCGATCCCATTCGGCTTACCAGCAAATTAAACACGCTGTTTCAGAAAACACGTACGTCCTCCGTTTCGAATTACTTGTTATAGGTATGAATGTATCTAGATGTATTTTAGTTTTGGCTACATCTATTTCTGCGACGAGTAATTTGAAACGTAGGGAGTTGCAATTTGGATCATTAAGATATGCATACGCACTTCCACGTGGTTTGAGGTAAGCGTGTGACATGGAGACCATAATAAAACGTAGTCAACTGGTTAGGAATCGTCGTTCTCACCACCTAAATTGATCCAAATTCTTTGACCAAACCATGTAGAACGGATTGGGCACAGCCGATTGTTTTACGCCCCGGAGGCCTTGCCATTGACTGCATACTTTCAGGACGTACGTGTCAGATCATCCAGAGTTGACAACCGAGATATCAGAAATGTCGAATGACGCATACAGGCATACAGTTGCAAGCAAAGGAACCAACACATTTATCCCCGGACACTCGAAAGGCAGCTCCAAGGAGGCAACATAATCCTTGCTTCATGCCATCCTGATCCCCCGAAGTTGCTTCTTGATCGCCATGGCGCTTAGCAGCGGCATCCTCGCCTTGTCAATCAGTAAGTACGATATGCTCAGCGGTTGATTTATTCACTCTCGATTCTCAGGTGTTTTGGGGGTTAACAAACATGTTGCAGTTGGAGTGCTGGTGGCTGGTATAGTGACAGTGGTCGCCACGATCGCCATCTACCTATGCGCCAAGGTCGCCGTGCAGATGTATCTGCAGAAGGAAGACAAGCCGGGCGGTCACCGGGACGGAGCTGCCGCCGGCAGCACGCCGAGGGTCGTGGACGAAGCCGCCGAGGTTGAGATGGGAAGCATGAGCTTTTTCATCGAGGGCGTCCAGAACGAGCGGCCCGTTCGGTTCAGCTCGCAGCAGCTGCGGGGCTTCACCCAGGGCTTCGCGCACAAGCTCGGCTCCGGCGGCTTCGGCGTCGTGTACAGGGGCAGGTTCCCCAACGGCGCGCCCGTGGCCGTGAAGGTGCTGAACAGCACGCTCGGGAGGCGCGCGGAGGAGCAGTTCATGGCGGAGGTGGGCACCATCGGGAGGACCTACCACATCAACCTCGTCCGCCTCTACGGCTTCTGCTTCGACGCCGCCGTGAAGGCGCTCGTGTACGAGTACATGGAGAACGGCTCGCTGGACCAGCACCTGTTCGGCACGCCGGCGCCGGAGGGCCGCGCCATCGGGTTCGAGAAGCTGCACGAGATCGCCGTCGGGACGGCCAAGGCGGTGCGGTACCTGCACGAGGAGTGCCAGCACCGGATCATCCACTACGACATCAAGCCGGAGAACGTGCTGCTCGGCGCCGACTTCGGGCTCGCCAAGCTGTGCGACAGGGAGGACACCCACCTGACCATCACGGGCGCGCGGGGCACGCCCGGGTACGCGGCGCCGGAGCTGTGGATGCCGCTGCCGGTCACGCACAAGTGCGACGTGTACAGCTACGGGATGCTGCTGTTCGAGATGCTGGGGCGGCGGCGGAACCTGGAGCTCGGGCTGCACAACCGCGCTGAGAGCCAGGAGTGGTACCCGCGGTGGGTGTGGCACCGGTTCGTGGCCGGCGAGATGGACGCCGTGCTGGCGCGCGCGATGGCCGCGGGGGACCTGGATGCCATGGAGAAGGCGGCGAGGATGTGCAAGGTGGCTCTGTGGTGCGTGCAGTACCGGCCGGAGGACAGGCCGTCCATGGGCAACGTCGTGCGGATGCTGGAGGGGGAGGAGCGGATCGCCACGCCGGGCAACCCGTTCGCACACCTCGCAGCGTACAGCGCCGGCGCGACGCTGTCCGATGACACCACCACGGATTCCTACGGTTCTTCGGCTTTCACCGGCAGGTAGCTTCGTTACGTTTATGTGAACAGCAATTTGTATGGAAAAATATACTCCATTGTACAGCTTAAGTTAAATCATATACAGCTTAAGAAAGAGTTCAGGTCAGTGGACGAAGATCCACCCTCTTGGATGGCTCTACGAGAAGCGTCCCTCCACAGGAGCGCTCTGCTCCTCACCCCATTGCTCTCTGGCAGATCAGAGGAGCTCATCAGCGTCTCGACGGCCCGAGCAATCGGCTCCCTCGTGATGGTGCCGTCCGACTGCATCTTCTCTTTAAGGCTGTACCCAATCTTCCACACGTCGACGACCAGGCGGCTGTTGGTCGGCTGGTCCATGCCTATGGGAAGGGTGAGCATCGGAACGCCGGCAAACACCGCCTCCAGCACAGAGTTCATGCCGCAGTGCGTCAGGAAACCCCCAACGGAAGGATGGCACAGCACCTTGAGCTGGTCGCACCACGGCACGAGCACCCCGTCGCCGTTGCCGTCCAGCAGCGGCTGCACCTGAGAGCGCGCTTGGTCGTGGAGCGCCCACAGGAACTTGACGTCGCTCGCGACGAGCCCCATGGCGAGCTCGGCGAGCTGGGAGGGCGGCAGCGAGAGGAAGCTGCCCAGCGACACGTACAACACGGAGCCTGCAGGCTGCGTGTCCAGCCAAGCCCAGTAGGAGTGCTCGTCTCGCGGTTCTTCTTCAAGTGTGGTGTAAGGGATGCAGGGGCCAATCGAGTACACGCGGGGCGACGAAGGGTCGGAGACGAGCGAGTCCATGACGCCGGCTTCGAGCTCGTAAAACGAGGAGAAGAGCACGCACTGACCTGCCCGGGCACTGCGAATTCTCGCCTTGAATCGCCCTCGACTGGCCTCGCCGGACAAGATCGGCTGAACCTCGCGCATTGTTAAGCAAGCATGACCAGGGATGGGCTGATCCCACATCGGATCTGCAGTACAATTGAGCAACACGAAATCACACCAAATAGATCATCACTTCATCACTAGTAATAATGGGGGAAAGTTGTGTGAGTTGGCGCTCTCACCCTCGACGGCCAAGCTGCTGCCCGCCATGAGGCGCTCGAAGTGGTACATGGCGGCGAAGTTGGTGGCGGAGAAGGGGCAGAACGTGCAGGCCTTCACGCCCCTTCTCAACGCCATGGGCACCACCCACTGCAACAACAAGTCGGCCACGACCACGACGGCCGCCATCTCCGGTGATTGCAGCATCCCCTCGAGCTCGAGGAGCCGCTCCACGGGGGCCTCCATCCTGGTGTTAACGGCGTCGGAGAAGCCAGGGTAGTCGGCGGCGCGGCCGTGCTCCGAGGGGATGACGTTGGGGATGGCGGTCAAGCGGACGCGCGCCGGTAGGGGCGGCTCTGCTGCGCCAACCAGACCAACCCACTCCTCGGTGAGGATGACCGTGGTGGCGACGCCGCGTGCGGCGAGCAGGCGGCACAGGCTCAGCATCGCGTTGACGTGGCCGCGGCCGGGATACGGCAGTGCCACGACGTGGCATGGTGGGTGATCGGCGAGAGCGGCATCCGCCATGATTATTTGATCTGGGCGCGTCTCTTTGTTTTGTAGGTGCACGATCACTGTCCCGTGCGTTCAATTTGGATGGCTTTTCTTGGAGTATACGCTGTTGGGCCATAAAGTACTACGTACTCTGCAGTAAGTTTGTTGTTGCACCATAAAATTAATCATCGACAATCGGCTGATCAAATGGAGCTGGAGTATAAATTATTAATTGTTGGAACCTTAGCCGCCATGGGGTGGGTAGCTAGGCATTGATGGGTGGAAGAGTTGTTATTGTAGACACAGTGGACTTTCATGCATATATCCAAACGAATGATAATACGAGCGAAAGTACTCTTCTTCAAATGAGCTCAGATGAATAGAAGAATAAAAATAAAATTAAAATGTAAAAAAATTGTGATAAAACTTTGACAAACGTTCTAAGTGTTGGTAACTTTTTATCATAAGATCATATTCGTGGAAAGTGTGAGAAAAAAATCAGGGCTCCGAAATACTTCCGAAAGTAGCATTTTTGGAGTATCAGTTTTGTTTTTTGTCACGTCTTCCATGAATGATGAATCTGCTCTCGTAATGAAAATTTGCAAGCACTTATAACATTTGTCAAAGTTTACCATAAAAAATTCATTTTTTTATTTTTTTATTTCAGTGCTCATCGGTGCTCATTTGAGCTAGAGCTCAGATACTCCATGTCCCAATACGAGTCACTTTTATTTCCAGGGAGAGAATAACATACAACAATGTGATAATATGATTTTCTTTTGTCTATAAGGATGAGATTATTTGGTCGAGAAAATGTTCATCAACGACAATTAATATGGATGAGAGGGAGCAAGTGATCCTTTGTGCATCTCAAGATCACCAGAATGGAGATAGAAAAGATAAAGACCAGTCGGAACACTAAACTCACCAACCGCAGACCCATTTTGTAGCACCTGTCATTAGCCATGGTTAACTAGTGGCTGTCGCCACCCGTGCTGGTGCAGAGTGCAGACCTAGCCAATGGCAGCAGAGGAATCAAAATGTAATCAGATGCAGCAAAGGAAAAGGAAAAGCCCGCGCCCATCGCGCTCGTGTTACCCACGGTTTTTTCTTTCATTTGAGGATAATTACACATCCACGCCTCAATCGGCAAGGTTAAGAGGAATAATTTCCGTGCCATGGGGATGACCCAGCCAAGTATGACGGCCTTCATCTAAAGAGGGAGATAGTGCCTAGCTAACTAGGAGTAATTAGGGGATGACGTGTGGCCCAGCCAAGTGTTATCAGCAACGTACGCACACCGAAGCTGGAGAGGTCGCGAGTAGGCTTCACTAAACAGTAACCTTCCACTGTTGGGCTATAGGGTAATGGACGCGTTCCAACCGACAAACTGTTTGCACGTAGTTATCTCCAAATAGCACGTCGTACACGGGAGAACCGGACACCATATCCAACGCTGAAGGCATCTCCAACGCTGGCCTCAAACCGGACACCATATCCAACCGATCGGTGAGGTTCAGTTCATAGACACTGATACGAGAGCCGGCCATCCAACTCTGCCCGCATACATTTTAAAGAGGATTTCAACAAACTAAATGAAATTCATGCAAACTGGACGATTTTCATATAGACCGGACGAGGGCATTTACGCTTCGAACATATTTCAACTAAACTACAACGGGCTAGACTAGACTATTCTAATCTAGTCTATCACCGGCCGCGGTGGTGCCCATTTTACACGACATGTCTTCCCCATGTTCAGCAGCAACCTCACCGGACCACTGTGAGTCTCGAGCTAAATGCTTCAGTGGGAGGAAAAAAAATAGCCTCCGCCTGCGAAGACTGGATCTACGGTTGGATTTGGGGGGGGGGGGGGGGGGGGGAGACGGTCGCGGTGGCCTACGCACCCGCAAAGCGCACAATTCAAAGGTTGTGTAACCCAGCAAGATGGTTGCGGTGGCCTTCCTGGGACCCAAGCGACGGCAGCCTCCTATGGTCTACTTTTCCTCTCTACCAGCATGGTTGCGGACGTACCGACTTTGTCGTTGGGCGGCGGGGCGCGGCCGACGCGGAGTTGGCAACGTCGTCATCGGTGCCCCAGTCAAATTCCTTCGCTGCCACGTCAATCTCCGCGAACATGGTTTCTTTCTTCACCTGCCGGACACGGTGTCGTCATCGCTCGTGGAAGATTTGGCGGGCGGCAACGTAGGACAACCTAAACGGGTGAGGATGGCCCATGCTGATGCCACCCTGGACCGACAAGTGTGGTGGCGCTGGCTCCGTAGAGCTTTTAGGCAAGCTAGCCTGTACCCGACTGTCTCCCGGCCACCCAACCGGTTGCAATGCCGCGGAGTTCCTTCTTCTGCTTGCCGGAGAGGCTGTCCCATAGGGCTTAGGAGCTTGAGGCTATGGCTTGTGTGCTGCAAAGGGGAGATGGAGAGCGGAGGTGTGGTGCGGTTGTTGCACGATGCCTGGCCATGTTTAAATAGCGGGCAGATGCCAAGCGCCAAGACGCGGGGTGTTTTGATGTCTGCCGACATGCGGATAGACGTGTGGCGCTCGGGACACCGGAGTTGGTTTCTCGGCAGACACGTTGGTTTAATTGAGGTAGGCGGGAAGACGAATGGCATTTCAATGCAAAGGAAAGGCGCGTGCAACGGGCGACGCTCTCGGCGGGTGCGCCGCTTCAATGTCGGCTCTAGTGAGAGGTCACATCTGCTCTGGGCTGGCTTGAATGTGGCACTAGCGTTGGAGCAGCGCTGGCCGTTTCGAGGGGCAAAGGGCAAGTGAGAGGGAAAGGGTTTTGGGTGGGCCAAGGTTGTTGGAATCATGTGTGTCCCCCCATGTGTGTTTGTTTTGGGTTTCCGGGAAAAAAAGACATTCAGACCGGCAAGCGGACGGATACAAACCCATGTTAGATGAAAAAACGCGTCCGGACAACGAATTTAGGACGGTTGCCGGCGGTTTGAGGGCCCACGTTGGAGATGCCCTAAGGAATAGGTTGTGCTAAAAGAGCCATACATCAACCCTCCATCGACTCCACCCCTCCCTCGTGTGGCGGCACCGTCCCGCACCGGGGCTCCTCCTGCCGACACTTGAGGCCCTCTCCCATCACCCCTCCCCTCCCTCCACCGCTGCCGAAGGCGCCGCCAGGCAAAGCCTATGCGACGTGGCTGCGGCAAGGCTCCTGTTGGTCGTGGCCGGGTGTGGCGACGGCGGCGCCCATTCCCACTCCTTCTGCAGCGGTGGTGAATGGCAGTAGTGGCCAAAGGCATGACGACGACTGACAGTCGCCAGCGGCGGCTGTCGTGGATCTGAGACTGACAGTAGAATGGGGGGTAAGTATGAGGAGGCAAGATCCTAGCTATGAAGGAGTTGTACATGCGAGTTTTACGAGTTCAGGCCCTTCTCGGAGGAAGTAACAGCCCTACGTCTCGGTGCCCTGAGGCGGTCGACTGGATTATATGTATGAGTGAGTTTACAAAAAGATGCGAACCCTTGTCACAGAGGAGGGGGTGGCTTATATAGAGTGCGCCAGGACCCCAGCTCCCCTCCATTACACAGGGTTCAATGCTCATAAAGGAAAGGCGTTACTGGTAACGTCTACAGTAAAGAGTCATAAATGCTCATAATGCCATGGTTTAAATCCTGACCGTTGCAGAGTGGAGGGTTCCTCATCTTCTGGTGGTCGAGTGTCTTCAAGGTGGTCGAGTGAGTGCATCTCCACGGTCGAGTGGATGACGGTTTCTCTTCGACTGCTTCTGATTCTTTGCAGAGATGTCCTTGGGGAGGGTATGCTGGATAGGTCCACGACCCTACCCTAGGTACATAGCTTCATCATTAGCCCCCGAATGGATCAGGGTTTGAGTGAGGAAGGGGTTGAGAACACTTTCGACCCACTCTTTGTGCTATGAATATGCCTTGTCCTGGAACAATGAGTTGAGGTGACGACGTCGACTCCTTTCTCAATCGCCTTGGTCCATTCTTGGTTGTTGTTGAGTGAACTTTCATGGTAGAATTCCGAATGATGTAGAGGGTGTTTGTATTTAGTCTGACAGGTTGTTCTGCTCTCCGCGGATCTCGCGGGATTCGAATTTTGGGAAGTGCGCCAGACGGGCGGAACCGAGGTTATCGGGACGGATTAGGCAAGTCTCCTCGATCCCCGCGCCACCTTTTTCGCCACATACTGCGCGTGCGACTGTTGCGGGATTTGTTTAGATCGCTTGGGTCCACCGGCCAGCCACTCGGAGAAAGGCCTTATAAAAGGTCTCGGGCCAGGCCTCTGCTCCGCACGCTCCCATTCTCTCTTCTCTTTCTCCCGATCCCTCCGCCACTCTCGCTTCCGCCTCATCGCCAGACCTCTACTCGAGCTCGATCCGCCACCATGGGGAAGGAGAAGATGGCGGTGCTGGAACGTGCGAAGAAGGCGACCGCGAAGGCGAAGGGCAAGCGGACCAGCCGGGGCGGATCCTCGTCGAGGTCCGGCCTGCCGGCGGGCTGGATCCAGGGCGACTGGATCCGCTCGGCAATCACGCAGGACGACCTCGACGACCTGGTGGAGGGGGGATTGATCCCTCACAAGTCGGCTCGGCTCCCGGGGGATGAAACCGAGCCGCAGCCTAGAGAGGGCGAGTGTGTCCTCCTCGCCACCCACGTAGATCGCGGATTCTCACTGCCACCCCACCCTTTCTTCCGGGTTTTTTTGAACTTCTTTGGGGCTCAGCTCCACCATTTCACTCCGAACACCATAGTCTATCTGGCCGCTTTCGTGTCCATGTGCGAAAACTTCTTGGGCTGTCGACCGCACTGGGGGCTTTTCAAACACATCTTCACTTGCCGCTCCCAGTCAGTCAAAAAGGCCAAGTCGAGTGACGAGAGGACGCGGGTGATCTAGATGTGCGGTGGTCTAGGGATCCAGATGAGGAGTAAGAGTACCTTCCCAGCCATGATCCTTCCTGACTTGGTCCGGGGCTGGCAGTCGACTTGGTTCTACTGCAAGGATCAGCCGACCCCTGGCCAGTCGAGTGGACTTCCTCCTTTTTCCTTGGCTCGAGTGGAGAAGCCTGCTCCCCTGAAGGTAGTTCCAGAAGAGAAGGCGCATGCCAAGGTGCTGGTTGAACGGGTCATCCAGCTTGTCTGCGGCGGAGTGACCGGGATGGATCTGCTGGAGGTATTTCTTGGTCGACGCATCCAACCTCTTTAGGCACGCGATCATCCGATGTGGATGTACTCTGGGCTCGAGGATACCACTCGGATCCACCCGGAGGAGGTCAGCGAGGATATCTTGGAGAACTGGTTGAGGGGAATCACCGGCAACAAAGACAACCCTCGGGGGTCCAGGAGGGTGATTCCATTCGACAACTCGCACTAGCTGGAGCAGGTATATTTCTGTTTTATCAAGTATCTTTCCGATTCACCATGTGATGTGTTGTTTGTGGTCGATTGAGTTTCCTTTGATTGTTGTCCTTTCAGGCCCTCATCCAAATGTACTCGATGCCCAACGGAGTGCAGGACCCAGGCGCTGAGGAAGAAGGGAGCGGGGGCAAGAGCGGCGAGGAGCATTCGGAAGCCGAAGAGGACGAGGAGAGCGATGAATCGACTGATGAGGAAGAAGTCGACTCGCCTCCTCGCAGGGAGAGGAGGTCCAAGCACACTCATGACCCGGCACGCGCTCCGGACTTGGCGGCTACGCCGATCGGGCAGTCCTCGAAGCGCCCCAGGACGTCTTCCCCGACGCCGATTGAGAAGGCTCCAAAGCAATCCAAGGTCGCGCCGCTTCCAGCGCCGAAAGTGCCGAAAGCCATCTCTTCCAAACCGCCCAAAGCTTTGCCCCGGATCAAAGTGACCGTTCCTAGTATCTCCGGGTAACCATCTGACTTGTCCTTTATGTGGATTCGATTAACTGGGTGTAACCGATCGAATGCAGGCCTTTGCAATGATGCTACGTCAGGGACCTCTTCATACCAGTACCGGGACGAGGAAATGGAGGATGCGGTAACCTCCAACCCAGGTATAAACTCTTACGATTTCGATTCTTGATCCTTTTAGGGTCGAGTGGTTCACTTGGGGTCGAATGTTCTGTCTTGCAGCTCCACCCAACATCATTGATCTTCCGGACAATGACGAAGATGTGGCTCCTAAGCCTAGGAAGAGCAAGAAGGTAACAGCTGGCAGGGTGGCTCGGCAAGAACCAACTGCAACGCCTCCCGTCCATCAAGCTGAAGACGCGGGCAGGGCCACTGTGACGTTCGCTGCACCCTTGCCGACTGGGCATCCCACGCAGTCGACCACGCCTGTGGTTCCTTCAACTATCCAACTCCACACCACAGAGCTTCAAGCAGCCGCACCTGGGTCGTCTGCACACTTTTTCACCAGCTACCCCGTCCCAGACAACCAGTCGGAAGCGGCTGCGGAAGCCATCCGACAGGCTGATATGATGATGGAGCGGGTGAAGATAGTGCACAAGAGCAGTCAGGCTTCCTACGACGCTAGTGCCGCCCTTTGGGCCAATGTCCAGGTGAGTAGACTTTCTGACTGTTTTTGTTCTCGAAAAATCTTCTTTTGCACAATCTCTTGTTGTTCGCGTTGAATTAGAGCACCCACTGGGTGTTGCTGTCGTTTTTGGTAGTTTCGCTCTTCCACTCGGTCTGGGCAAGTGGGACTAGAACTAGTGGGGGCACGCTAAGTGCACCCACTGGGTGTAGTCCCCGAGACCACGGTCGACTGCTGGCAGTCAACTGTGGTCTGAGTTCTTCTTTCTTGACGGCGCAATTGTGCTTTCTCTCTTCTTCTTTGTTTTTGCACTCGACTCCGGCGTGCCGGTCGAGTCAGATCAGAACCGGTGGGGGCACGCCAAGTGCACCCACTGGGTGTAGTCCCCGAGACCGCGGTTGACTGCTGGCACTCGACTGGGGTCTGAACAGCTTGTTGCCCACTTCTTTAGGTTTTATTCACTCGGAAATGAACTGCCTTCGAACCTATTGATTGATCTGTCTCTTGCCTCATGCAGAAGTCTTGTACTCTTATCTCCAAGTTTGCCGAACTCGAAGAGAAGCAGAGGAAACTCAACTTAGACTTGGAATTGGCTCAGCAAAATCTGAAAAAAGCTCAAGACGAGGCCGTTGGTATGGAAGGTAACTGATTGCCGACTGAATTTCAATATATCTCTTTGATCTCTTCTTTGATTTGATTACTTCTTTGCAGAGAAAATGAAGTTGGCTCTGGACAAGAAGGACTCAGACCTCGCCGCCGTGCAAAAAGCAGCCCAAGACAAAACCGCTCTCGCAGACAAGAAGCTTGCTTCAGTCAGAACGCTTGAAGGAGAGGTGAATAGACTGAAATCTTGTCTTAATGAAGCTAACCGCGAAGTGACCAGCCTGAAGAAGGACAAGGTCGTCCTGAACCAAAAGTTGGAGCCTGCGATCCACAAGAGGAATGACACAGAAGCTTATCTGAGGACCCTCGCCAAGAAGCTTTATCTCCTGCTGGAAGGTATTTCTTTTAATCTGACTGCTTTGATGCTTGCAATTGGGTCTTGCTCAGTTGATGGACTGACTTTTGGCTGCAGAACTCTGCCAAGACTTCGGCGAAGAAACTGGAAGGGTCGAGATGTGTTTGGACCCTATCGCCTCCCCAGTCTGCGACGAAACTACGATGAACGTGCTCCGACTGGAGTCCCGTATCGCCAGCGCCACAAGTTACCTCGCATGCCTGAAGGAGGTTGTCTCTTGAATCGACTTGACGCTTTGGCCGGGGGCGACGCTTCAGAATGATCTGGAATCTCTGATGACTCGTCTGAACGAGATCCCTGACCGAGTGCAAGAATGGAAGAAATCCTCCGCCCGGTGTGGTGCTGATGTGGTGCTGTCCTTGGGGCGAGTCCATTGCAAGGAGGCTCATGAAGACAAGCTGGCTGCGATCAAAGTTGCTAACACCAAAAAGCACGACTTCCAGTCCTTCATGGAGACTTTCATTGCTGCCGCCACTCGGATCGCTGATGGGATCGATCTGGACTCATTTGTGGAGCCTGCCAGCCCTCCTCCGGCCGAGTGAACAATCTTATGAAACTTGGATACGCTTTAAATTTGCCTCGGAATGCCGAGTGGTTTCTGTAACCGTTAAAATCCTTCGGGCTTGGTGCCCGAGTACTTTTGATTCGCTGCTTGGAACCTTTTAGGATTTATTTGAATTTGGTTTATCTCCGAATGTGCTTGTGTGTGCCTCCAGATGGACTTTGCTCACTGCACCTCGTCGCCCTTGCGGATAGGGATGGAGCGGATTTTGTATTTGTGCCGCAGCTCCGAAGGAGAAGGTTGCAGTCGACCTGCACCTTGTCGTCCTTGCGGATAGGGATGGAGAGGACGTTGTATTTGTGTCGCAGCTCCGAAGAAGAAGGTTGCAGTCGACTTGCACCTCGTCGTCCTTGCGGATAGGGATGGAGCGGACGTTGTATTTGTGCCGTAGCTCTGAAGGAGAAGGTTGCAGTCGACCTGCACCTCGTCGTCCTTGCAGATAGGGATGGGTCTCAAACTTAGGCGAGTACTGGACTGCAGCTAAGCCCCCGAGTGGGAGGATTGCTCTCCACTTGGTAGGATTTCTTCAAACTTAGGCGAGTGCTGGACTGCCGTTAAGTCTCTTAGTGAGAGAACTTAGGCGAGTGCTCGACTGCAGCTAAGCCCCCGAGTGGGAGGATTGCTCCCTACTCGGTAGGATTTTTTTTCAAACTTAGGCGAGTGCTGGACTGCCGTTAAGCCTCTTAGTGAGAGAACTTAGGCGACTGCTCGACTGCAGCTAAGCCCCCGAGTGGGAGGATTGCTCTCCACTCGGTAGGATTTTTTCAAACTTAAGCGACTGCTGGACTGCCGTTAAGCCTCTTAGTGAGAGAACTTAGGCGAGTGCTCGACTGCAGCTAAGCCCCTGAGTGGGAGGATTGCTCTCCACTCGGTAGGATTTTTTTCAAACTTAGGCGAGTGCTGGACTGCCGTTAAGCCTCTTAGTGAGAGAACTTAGGCGAGTGCTCGACTGCATCTAAGCCCCCTGAGTGGGAGGATTGCTCCCTACTCGGTAGGATTTTTTCAAACTTAGGCGAGTGCTGGACTGCCGTTAAGCCTCTTAGTGAGAGAACTTAGGTGAGTGCTCGACTGCAGCTAAGCCCCCGAGTGGGAGGATTGCTCTCCACTCGGTAGGATTTTTTCAAACTTAGGCGAGTGCGGGACTGCCGTTAAGCCTCTTAGTGAGAGAACTTAGGCGAGTGCTCGACTGCATCTAAGCCCCCCGAGTGGTAGGATTGCTCACTACTCGGTAGGATTTTTTCAAACTTAGGCGAGTGCTGGACTGCCGTTAAGCCTCTTAGTGAGAGATCTTAGGCGAGTACTCGACTGCAGCTAAGCCCCCGACTGGGAGGATTGCTCCCCACTCGGTAGGATTTTTTAAAACTTAGGCGAGTGCTGGACTGCCGTTAAGCCTCTTAGTGAGGGAACTTAGGCGAGTACTCGACTGCAGCTAAGCCCCCGAGTGGGAGGATTGTTCCCCACTCGGTAGGGTTTTTTCAAACTTAGGCGAGTGCTGGACTGCCGTTAAGCCTCTTAGTGAGAGAACTTAGGCGAGTGCTCGACTGCAGCTAAGCCCCCGAGTGGGAGGATTGCTCCCTACTCGGTAGGATTTTTTCAAACTTAGGCGAGTGCTAGACTGTCGTTAAGCCTCTTAGTGAGAGAACTTAGGTGAGTACTCGACTGCAGCTAAGCCCCCGAGTTGGAGGATTGATCTCCACTCGGTAGGATTTTTTCAAACTTAGGCGAGTGCTGGACTGCTGTTAAGCCTCTTAGTGAGAGAACTTAGGCGAGTACTCGACTGTAGCTAAGCCCCCAAGGATTGCTCTCCACTCGGTAGGATTTTTTCAAACTTAGGCGGAACGGATTCGCGACTAAGCCCACCCACTAGGGGATTTCAGAAGTAAATAAGAACAACACAATCAAATGAGAGAGACGTAAGCTCTTATCTTTTATAAACGAATTACAAAAGGTGTTTGTCGGTGTCAAAACCGACGGATCTCGGGTAGGGGGTCCCGAACTGTGCGTCTAGGCCGGATGGTAACAGGGGGCAAGGGACACAAAGTTTTACCCAGGTTCGGGCCCTCTTGATGGAGGTAAAACCCTACGTCCTGCTTGATTAATATTGAAGATATGGGTGTTACAAGAGTAGATCTACCACGAGATCAGAGAGGTTAAACCCTAGAATCTAGCCTACGGTATGATTGTATGTTGTGATTGTTGTCCTGCGGACTAAAACCCTCCAGTTTATATAGACACCGGAGAGGGTTAGGGTTACACAAGGTCGGTTACAAAGGAGGAGATATCCATATACGTATTGCCTAGCTTGCCTTCCACGCCAAGTAGAGTCCCATCCAGACACGAGACAAAGTCTTCAATCTTGTATCTTCATAGTCTAACAGTCCGGCCAATGGAGATAGTCCGGCTGTCCGGAGACCCCCTAATCCAGGACTCCCACAGTAGCCCCTGAACCAGGCTTCAATGACGATGAGTCCGGCGCGCAGTTGTCTTCGGCATTGCAAGGCGGGTTCCTTCTCCGAATACATTACAGAAGAAGTTGAATACGAGGATAGTGTCCGACCCTGCAAAATAAGTCCCACATTTCACCGCAGAGAGAATAATGTTTTTTTCACAGATCTAATTTGCTGGCTTGTTTTGACAGCATGACGTCATGTCATGGCCCGGTGACTATTTCAACCGTTTCTTTTAACGAGCCCCGCACATAACGTGAGGCAGTTTTTCGACACGTCTTGTCAAAGAAGAGATCGTGTCCCCTTATTACGGGGTTCTCATCAATATGGGCGTGGGTAAACCAACCGCGCCATCAATTGCGGCGCTTGGGGGATAAGCGAGTTTTACTAGGCAAGTGGGGACGTTTAATTTTGTCCGCCCATATAAAGGGATAAGGATTCACCTTTCTATCCACGCCTTCTTCCTCCTCTGCTCATTTGCTCCCGCACACTCGAGCTCTAGCGCCCAAGTCCTCACTTCCATCTCAACCTTCTCCAACCATGTCCAGAGCGGGAGGCAAGTGGATGGTCTCCTCCGTCACGGAGGGAGACGTCAAAAAACTGAGGAGAGCCAGATACCTGCTGATATGTCTCCGATGTATCTATAATTTTTGATTGCTCCATGCTATATTATCTACTGTTTTGGACTATATTGGGCTTTATTTTCCACTTTTATATTATTTTTGGGACTAACCTATTAACCGGAGGCCCAGCCCAGAATTGTTGTTTTTGCCTATTTCAGTGTTGAGACCGATGAATTGTGGGTTTATGATCAAGTCTATCTATGAACAATATTTGAATCTTCTCTGAATTCTTTTATGTATGATTGGTTATCTTTGCAAGTCTCTTCGAATTATCCGTTTGGTTTGGCCAACTAGATTGGTAGTTCTTGCCATGGGAGAAGTGCTTAGCTTTGGGTTCGATCTTGCGGTGTTCTTTCCCAGTGACAGAAGGGGCAGCAAGACACGTATTGTATCGTTGCCATCGAGGATAACAAGATGGGGTTTATTTCATATTGCATGAATTTATCTCTCTACATCATGTCATCTTGCTTAAAGCGTTACTCTGTTTTTAACTTAATACTCTAGATGCATGCTGGATAGCGGTCGATGAGTGGAGTAATAGTAGTAGATGCAGAATCGTTTCGATCTACTTGTCATGGACGTGATGCCTATATACATGATCATGCCTAGATATTCTCATAACTATGCTCAATTCTATCAATTGCTCAACAGTAATTTGTTCACCCACCGTAGAAAACTTATGCTCTCGAGAGAAGCCACTAGTGAAACCTATGGCCCCCGGGTCTATTCTCATCATATCAATCTCCATCACTTTAATCTTGTTTTGTTTTTACTTTGCCTTTTACTTTTCACTTTGCATCTTTATATCAAAAATACCAAAAATATTATCTATCGGATCTCACTTCCGTAAGTGACCGTGAAGGGATTGACAACCCCTAATCGCGTTGGTTGCGTTGAGCTCTCTGTGTTGTGTAGGTACGAGGGACTTGCGCATGGCCTCCTACTGGATTGATACCTTGATTCTCAAATACTGAGGGACATACTTACGCTACTCTGCTGCATCATCCCTTCCTCTTCGGGGAAAACCAACGCAAGCTCAAGACGTAGCAAGAAGGATTTCTGGCGCCGTTGCCGGGGAGTCTACGCAGAAAGTCAACATACCAAGTACCCATCACAATCCCTATCTCCCGCATTATATTATTTGTCATTTGCCTCTCGTTTTCCTCTCCCCCACTTCACCCTTGCCGTTTTATTCGCCCTCTCTCTCTATCCTCCCTCTCTATTTGCCTCTTCTGGCCCGTTTGCTTTTTGTTTGCTCGTATGGTTGGAATAGTCATTTATTTATTACTAAACAGAGAACCTAAGATTTATGGATCCTCATCCGCTTGCTAATCTTTTTAAGAGATCCAGTTATGTTGAACCAATTGCTAGTGAGTTTTGTGCACTAGATTATCTTTATGAAGTTTTGCTTGAAATTTGTGAATCTAAAAATTGCGATGAAGTATGTTATGAAGTGATTCACGATAGATCTTTGAATAAAAAGCATGATTGCAATGATGTTATTATAAATTATATTAATGAAAATTGTGCTAATAATATGCAAAACCTAAGCTTGGGGATGCTAGTTTTGTTATGTCCTCTACTTGTTGCAATGATCATGATTGGGGTGATTCTTCTTTTGATCTTGAAAATTTATTTAAACCCCATGATAAATATGAGATTGATTATAATGTTTGAAATAATATTGAAAGTGGGTTTGGAAGAATGTCAACTTTAGATCCCACATATTTAGAGAATGTTCAATCTTA